>NC_143260.1:39984872-40290972 GCF_984573655.1 Nuphar pumila
CCATACTCCATTGGATTTCAAGATGGACTACCGTACTTGGGTAACGATGATCACTGCGGAGACTTTTGGTCAAGTGAAAAGGTAAGTGAAGAAACCACTTGTCCAACACAATTTATACTATCGATTTGTAAGATATTGTATCGATTTGCAGATATTGATTCCTACACTCTGGCAAATTACTCAACATTGGATTTTATACGTAATGGATTTACGAAAAAAATAAATATTGTGTTACAACTCATTGGACTTTCACACTGGTGTACAATGTAACATTTTGCATTTGGTAAGTTTCTATCTATAAGGGTATCATATCATGTATGGTGGCTTGGAATTTACTTGCTTCTGCATTAACCACAGGTGTGTTTCGTCAAAGATGTTTTGGGTGTCGACATTGGCGAGTGGAGGTTTCGCTCAGCACATGATGCTCCTTTACAAAATAATGGCGTTGATTATGGCGTATTTATAATAAAGTATATTAAAGCAATATATAATGGATGAGAACCTGATTTTGATGTTGTATGCTCTACACTTAAACATGTTTTATTATCCTCTATTATTGGGGACTCAATTTATATATTGGTGTCATATTACCTTTTTATTGCAGGATGATATACCTGGATTTCGTAGAGAACTATGCGAAAAATTGATGGAGTTTTTAATTGCGAAAGAGAAAAAAACTCAGCCGACAAGAATACCTAGAAGGCAACAAACGATGCGACCCCCTCAGGAGTAATATGATGTACATTGACTTCTAATAGATTTTGTAGACTGTACAACAAAATTTTGTAGACAAATTTTGTATACAAATTTTGTAAGACTGTGTATACAAATTAATGTAAATCTCTCTAGGTTGAAATAAATAAAATTTCAATTTTACTAAACACGCCAAGAAGTTGGACTGTTATTTGTAGCAAAAGCAAATCGTTGTTATGTTCGCCCTTCATAAATGAAAATCGTAAAAACGATTAGCGTTGTGTACAGTGGTAACGAGCTCTTTTCTGTAACGTGACATTCTATAAGTGTATAAATCTATTTTAATAAGTGTAGCACATGAATGCCACTGAACAAATTGTTGTAACGATCGACCTTCATAAATAAAAATCAAACAAACGTTTACTGTTGTGTATTGTAAAAATGCCACTGATTTGCTTTTATGAGCTGTGTTTCTATCGCGATTTATACAATGATTGATAAACGGCTGAAACAATTTGCACAAACATTGATAAACGGCTGAAATGATTTGCATAAACATTAACCGTGCACTTTTACCGTGATTTGTACTCATGCACAATGCAATTTTAATCCAATTATGGTCGACATAGACATCATTATGTAAATCATGATAGGACACTACATGGTATAATAATTTATATACCAAATAAATCACCATAGAGGTGATTTACTAATGATTTAAAAATTATGCTACAACGATCATGCACAGGTAGTAAATGTAACAACTTTTTGTTTTTTAAGATAGTTTATTTACATGACAACTTTTTGCGTAATGATTTAACTATAATATATATATATATATATAACAATTTATATATGTAAAGGCTAGATGAGACAACAATTTTCAGTAATTGTACAAGCATTGAGCAACGACGATTTACCTACGATATCAAAATTATAGCTCTATAGGCTAGATGAGACAACAATTTATACATGTGAACTATACATATTATAACGATTTATACATGTGAATGCTACATATTATAACAATTTATATATGTGAAAGATACATTATTAAACATAATTCACACACCATTCCCGTGTTCCATAGCTTTTTGGATGAAGCCATTTCCATGAATGGTGATCCACAAAAATATTAACAATTCTATTTTTGTGGCTCATGATTCATGAAAATGACTTCATCCCCAAACTCATTTTTAATAAGACCATCCAGTGTATAAGCATATTCACCTCCTATTTTGTTAATCTCTTAACAAATCTGACAATGTGGAAATTGGGTCATGCAAAGAGGCATAACAACTAACTTTATGGTAAGATATAAACATAATTCACACGCGATTCTTGTGTTCTATAGCTCGCTTTCGAAATAATCAGAGCCTGTCATGAAACAGAACAATATAAGACACTGCATTAAGTTTCACAAGAAATGCAAACATCCTCCCAACATTGATTACATACTAAAAGACTTGTAAAACTGAAGCTATCGTTCTAGAAAAACTAGTCAGGAGGATTGAAGGTTCCAACGTTGTAGTGCATGTCTGTAGGGTATTGCTGCATGTTAGAAATTATACAAGTTAAATAGTGATAAGCTACACATAATGCATTTTACATAGGAAGCAATATAATGTATTACATACCTGTTCATGTGAATGACTTGATTGCTTTTGCTTAGAGGTTGGTAGTTTTTTTGAGCTTTTCTTGCCAACCAATTCTAGTGCACCTTTTGTCCTTCGACGACTGCGATCAGAGGCAGGTTTCTTTTTGATATCCTTCCCTAGGTGAATATTTTCATCATAATCTACAACGTTGACTCCTGACTTGTTGAAGATGATGTTTATGCTTCAATGCAACTTCTTATGTGGGTCAAGAGAAGCATGATTTTTACCTTCGCTGTTCATTCCCATGTTGTTGAACTGACCTTCATGAGCTGCAACAGACTGATGATGAATTAACTGCACATTTTCAAGTAACTCCCTTGACAATTTTCTCATACATACATAGGCTTCTTTACTTTTTGATGCCAAATCTGCAACATGCATAAGTGACCTATACAATTATTGGTAATGGGAGGCTATGTGGCACTTCTTATCAACACCAGATTAACTGACATTATCTGTATCCAGTCGTTCAATCTTTGCTTGTCTCTTCCATCTTCGCATTAAATATGACTCAGGTATTTCTTGTATCTTCTCTTGATTAAGTGTTTTTAATGCATGATGACATAAAATACCTTTGAATTCATACATTTTGCAGGTATAATCAACTGTTTCATTGTCAACATTGTACGTGACATGTGCTTCTTGCCTTTTCGAATGCTCTTCACCCTCCCATACAATATGATATTTGTGCATATTCTCAGTTTGCACGCGTCCTTCTATGTTGTAATTCATGACTTGTATAACCTCATTCTTAATCCATTCAAATATAGTTAGTATATACAGATCTGCAGGTCACATCAATATTTTTATGCCCAAAAGTTACAGGGCATGTATTGAAGCATTTCACATCTTGTTCAAACTCATTTTGTCTAAGACCGTCTACAAATAATTCATATTGCTCCATGAAGCAAAATATTATTAAACATGAATACAAGGTTTTCTTCAGTGTGGCATGCATAGATTCAGCTCTTTGTGTGCTTATCATACCTGCACAAAAGTATTGTCTTCCATATACCAATACCCACTTTTCTTTTTCTGCATATAAATTTTGTTACCACAAATAGAATTCAAGGTCGTATATCTGAATTATTTCCTCCCAAGCAGACATAAAAGTGACCACGTCTACGCTCTCAAGTACACACCTTGTAAACTTTTTGTCAAACCATGTCTTCTGATTAAATATGTGTCATATGTTCTTTACCGCATTTTGAAAGATATACCACAAACATAGGCGATGATGTGCATATGACCATACATGAGACACTGCAATCGCAATTGCGTGATCACCATCTGTAAGTACAGATTCAGGTTGCTTTCCATTCATTACATGTGTAAATACTCTGAACAACCATGCAAAGCTTTTTTTAGTCTGGTCATACAAAAAAGTATCGCCTAATATACAACTCTGTGAGTGATGGTTTACTCTGATAAACTGCGCAAATGACCACTGTTCAGTATTAATCTTCACTGTCGTATAAAAAATAAGCACTGTCATTGAAGCATTCATAATCTACTCTTGACTTTGAATCTGGCCAAAACATATTCACAACATATCCATCTTCATCCAGTTGCATTGCACTAAAGAAACTAGGGTCAATGATTGATTTCTTCTGTAAGTAATCAACCAAAGAATATATTTATTCATTCTTCATGTTATCTGTCCTCTTCCTTCTCAAGTGGTTTCTTAGATCCATAGGTGTGAATGACACATTCTCGTGACTATCATCTATGTGCACACACAGATTATATGTCTTTCTTGGTGCAATGCCGGTGCTATCAGCTATTTCAGCAATTGCAGCATGCGCTTCAGTTACTTTACGATGTGACCTTAACATAGGAGTCATAAATGAAGCTACTAAATCATGGTTATGATCACTGATTAAAGTACGAACTACATATTTCTCATTCAGAAGTCTTCTTAACACCATTCTCGCTAGACATCCACATCTTGAATCTGACTTGCTCCTTGTTGGATTTTCACTTGACTTCTTCTAACCTTCCTTAAAACAAACATGTCTTTCTTACAACAACACCCTGTGCATTTTTTGATCAATAATACCTTCTAACACTGAAGCCAAGTTTTAAGGCATAATCATTGTAAAATTTATATGCAGCTTTCTTATTATTAAACTGCATTCTATCTACGAGAACATAGTCAAGTATACTATCATGTACATTCCCAGTGCCTACACCTTTATCAAGTGTACTGTCATGATCGTCTACCTCATTATCGAATTGCATTTCTTCTGTTGGAACATTCAAGTAAAGAGTGAATCCAATGCATGCACCCTTCTTATCATGTGCGTCATTAGTGCACATGTTCACAGTATAAAAGCAACAACAATTTGTTATTTGCTTATACTATGCATCGAGTTATTATTTACCATGCCAATAAAAGAAATGTTTTGTCATATATGTGTGTTGACTATAGCAATTCACGTGACAACGATTTAATTATATCTACGACGTTGTGAAGCGATTTTAATAGAAATCGCTAAATGAACAGCGATTTGAATACAAAAATCGCCACCGCAAGCGCGTAACAATGCATTTCTGCATGCACATGTTGTAAAATTCTTTCTACAAATATCTTACAAATCGATACTAGAAAACACATAATATCTTATAAATCGACATACATACCGCATAATATATTACAAACTGATACGACAATTCAGCATAATAGCTTACAAATCGACACTACAAAATACATAATATCTTACAAATCGATATTTATATCATAAAATATATTATAAATCAATATAAAAATTCAGCATAATAGCTTACAAATCGACATTATAAAACACATAATATCTTACAAATCGATATACATATCGTAAAATATATTTCAAATCGATACGAAAATTCAGCATAATAGTTTACAAATCGATATTAACAAACAAAACGATATCTCACAAATCGGTAGTATGTTACTACAACCACGATTTGCGATACATTGCATATACTGAGTGAATGAACGATACCGGATGAGGTAGAGGCCCTTTCTCGCATATGTAAACAAGCATTCTTGTCAACAGATCTCAACGTCTTACAAATATCTTTCATTTTCAAACCGTTGAAAGGACAAGATCCACCTGCAATAACAAAACAATGCCTTAATGGCACTCACGACGACATACGTTCTTCAACAATAGCATGATGACATGGAAAGGTACTCATGATGCCTTAATGGCACTTGTTGGAATGTTTGTGCATCATTGCTTTCTTCCATACTACCTAACGACAACGAAAAAGAAGAGAAGACTGTAAAAAGAGATGGCCGACAAATGCCCCTATGACGCCCACGAATGATCGAACCAGTCAATCGATTTATAGTTATCTCCACGAGGTAGGAACAAACCCAGAAATATTTTGTAACACAAGGCAGGAACGAGAAGGCAACAATGTGTTGTAACATAAGCTAAAAACCAAGGTGGGAACCTGGACTCGAGACGACGACAAGGCTGCTCTAGCGGCAACGGACAATGGTAAAGGATGAGTCGTCAAAGAAAGCTCCTGTTATAGCAGATGGTGCAAAAGTTTACTGCTTAGGGCAAAAACGAAACGTTTGGACTTTGAAGAGTTAACATCATCCTCGACTTTCTTGATGGAGGACATTTTTGTCCTTTTCTCGAACCATCGTTTCCCTTTTATGAATGGAGGACATTTTTGTCCTTTTCTCGAACCATCATTTCATGACAAGAATGGCGGAAAAGGGTACTTAAGTCTTTGCAACAACACCGAACTACGATGCTAAGTGATGCCGGCACAAATGGGGATACGAGCCCCACATGCTTATATACGTGGAGCTCATTCGGACCCCCGAACACGCACTGTACAGTGCATCTTCGGGGGAGAACACACAACACCCTCTCATTTCGGTTATTGCTTTCATTATTAATTGACTTATTATTTTTTAGAAAAATTTTCAAATACCCTCCAAACATTTCAGAGTTTTCAAATGCCTACCAAAGTTTTACTTGAGACTCATAATTTAATTACCTCTAACTACTTCAGTAATAGTTTTTAAAATTGACCATGCTATTCATATGTTTTGCCATAGGAGAAGGCTTAGTTTTTAAGAAAATGCATTTAGTTTGGGTTAGGATATTTATAGGGTCAGTTATTGAGGAACCAAACTGGCTCACTTGCATTATTAGTGGGTTTAGTAATTGTTGGGTCAATTGGCTTATTGCAATTTAAGCTTTATATAAAATATTTTATAAAACAATCAACAATTGTCTTGTTTTTTTGTTGGGGAGGTCAATGGTTCAAATATCATTGTAAGCAATAAACTTTTTATTAAATATGTTCAATAGACAACCTTACACATGGTCAAGCTTACTTTGTTCATGTTTCTAGAATAAGGTCAAAGTAGTAATTTGATTTTGCAAGTTATAGAAGTAAAATTATAACCTTAAAACATGAGTCAGGTTAACCCAAGAACAACCTAACACTAGTTTTCAATTGGGGTAATTTGATTAAACAATGAGAAAACTTTGATGGGCATTTGCAAACTCTAAAACGTTTAGTGTGTGCATGAATTAAGCCTAAACGTTTGGGAGGTATTTGAAAATTTTCCTGTTGCAAACTCTAAAACGTTTAGTGTGTGCATTGAATGACAGTCTATTTCAGTGATGATTGAAAACCATCTTGCCCAACATGATTGACCAAAAATTTAACCGACCCTTCCCACAAGGACCTGATCATCAAAGTAGTTAAGTAGACCTAAACCTGATTTGAGATGATGATATCTGAACTCCGATCTAATCGGAGTCACCATAAGAAAAAATATACCTAGATTATGTAATAATAATTTTTATCATGTTTATATTGAAAATTTACATATTTTAATCAAAACTCAGGTCAGCCCGAATATGTTATGAAGTGTGGCAAACCATACCCAGCTCCATATATTAATCTAACTCTTCGGGTCTGACTTGGATTCTAATCGGGCTTTCTTATTTATCACCAAACCCTAACGTTTTGTCTTGTCACAAAGTTCAAGCTATGCCTATAGTGCACTTGATGGGTGGAGGACACCTCAAGGGTTTTACCCACCAAAGGACTACCAAGGTGTGGTCGATGATGAGAGGGTTTTTCTTGGCCTAGGAAAAAATGGGCTGGCCCAGCCCAGCTCGATCTAATGTCCATCCGGCTTGGCCCAGATTGAGGGCTGCCCATACTCTTGTCATGTTCATGTCAGGTCTTGGTCCTATCAGGTTGTGGCTAGGTGGCTTAAGTAGGACCTTTTAAACAAGACTGGTAAACAGGTCAAGGCTCTATTTGGATGTTATCTGGGCCCTGTATTGGTATGACTCATTTACCGGTCAGGCTGGGCTGGACCAACTATTGCTGGCCTAGAGCTAGGCAAGACAAACCAGATCAAAATCGGTTTCATTCATCCCCTATGCCATCCCAATCCTTGTACCCTTATTTGAGATTCTCGTGGTGCTAGCTGTTTTTGTAATATCCCCAATTTTTTTGAAATTTTAATCAATAAAAAGGAAATTTTTTGAGTGGCAAATTAAATTAGTGTTTAACTGACAATATTGGTGGCTTAGTATTTAATTTTGCTAATTAGAGTTTATCAATATTTATTCACTAATTATAAATAATTAGTAATTGGTTGCTAACTAACAAGAATTAGCTGTAAATTATGTATAATTAGTTAGGTGAAATATTACATTTCATTTATAAATGTGATTTTTGGAATTTAACCAAAGGTGAAATTGGTTAAAGTATACTAAACAAATATATGAATGTGCTTTTAGGTTTGGATCCACATTGGTTTGGATTGGACCCAATTGGTTTGAGATCAAAGGAGGAAACCATAAAAATTTGTAAATCATGAGGGAAAGGAGTGGGGCCCACTTGATGGAGACAACCCCTCTCCTCCTTCCTAAGCTAAGGGCCCTATTGGTGGGTCAAAAATTGGTTCCCAAGCTAAGTCAACAAATAAAAAAATGTCTTTTTGGTTTTCTTTTATTTTAGTGAAACATGAAAAAGGTATTTTTAAAAAGGGAAAAGGGGCTGGTGTTGACTCATGTCAACCCTCCATCCCCATTCCATCACTCACTACTCTCCATCTTCATCTACTCTCCTCCCCCCCCTCACAAGCATTTTATAAATCATGTTTTTGGAGAAACGGAGGAAAAACACTATTCACATTTTTTTGTAAAGTGACTCCTCCCTTCTCTCTCTCTCCTCTAAACCCTCCACCATTCTATTGAAAAAAACAACAACTGAGTGTGGAAACTACACCTTCATCAACTCTAGTGTAGGAGTGGTATTCTTTAAAGTCCTCTCTACGCTATTTTGAAGAGAAAAATAAGTTTACATTTTATTTTTGACAATGTAATATTTAATGTCATTTTCATATAGATTTATTTTGCTGGATCATTCTCATTTCCAGAATATTGTTCTTGTATCATGTTGTGTTGTATTTTCTTTCATTCTCAAGCATATCATCATCTTATAGTGTTTTTTTTTCTTTTTACAACAAGTGGTTCTTAAAACATGTTAGTTATTGTTTTATTTTCTTTTCAAAACATGTTATCTTACCTTATACTATGACTTTAGTTTCTAGCATATTGTTGTTCTCAAATCAAGCCTAGATTTTGTTCATTTCTTCCTTGCATTACATTTCAATTTTGTTTGATTTTTCTTTTAAATCGGATTGTGTTTAGTTATTTCAAAACATGAATAAGTTCGAAGCATGTACAATGGTTTTTAAAGGTATGCAATATTTGAAAGCTTGGTTCAATGATTCCTTTTTATCGGACGACGATTTTTCAAAAAATACAAAGTTCTGAAGTTTTGTTTGCCAAGGAGTCAACACCACCTGTAGAACACGTGTCAACCCCTCCATTTGTTTTCGTTTTAGTTAGGTAACCCATCGTGTTGACACTTGTTTTTCCAGTGTCGAGACCTTTTTGCTTGAAAAATGGTTTCTTCGTTGCGTTATGAGAATGAGTTAATGCAGTTAAGCTCAAATATGAGTGATCCAACCCGGTTTGGACTTTGGTTGACCCTGGAACCAAAGGGTTGACTCTTCCTACTGTTTGGAGACTTCTTTGTTATGCTTTTGTATGTGGATCAATCTTCACTGAATCATGCGATAGATTTAGGTTATTGTTTCAAAGTTTGAATCTAGTTACATGTGAATATTTCAATAACATGAAACTTGATAATGAGATCATGTACATGATTGCCTGAATTCAATATACACTACTGATGTACGCCATATATGACATTCTGTGTATGAGGTGCATGCTTGAACTGTTATTGCATGTACTTGAATGTATGGTTCAAGGAAGCTTGGCAATGCCATTGGGCACGATCGTGTGGATAATATTATTGTTAATTTAATATTATAATGCATGTGAGTTATGCTGAACTGTTTGTGAGCTCATATACGAGCTAAGGTCTAATAAAAACCCATGAGGTGCACAAGAAAACACCATACTTCACATAATACATGCATACATCTATATCTTGACTTGTTATGGCCGCCTTCATCACTGAAGTGCTCGTATGGGTTAAAGGTGTCAGAACAACATATAATGGGTTTGGGTACATATAACAACACCATGACATGACTTTGCTTTAAGAGGAAACTTAGGCTACTGAACCTAGATTTGCCTCATGGATCGAGGTACATAAAATGATAAACCATTTAATCAAGAAAAAACCCTTATAACTAGGGGTGGCAAAACCTGACACGACCCGCCAACCCGCTTCTTAGGCGAGTTCGGGTTGGGCAAAAACGAACCCATTTAATAAACGGGTCGACCCGCCTAACCCGTTTATTAAACGGGTTAGGTTCGTGTTAGGGGTATGCCAACCCGCCAACCCGGCTGACCCGTTTAATAAATGGGTTAGGCGGGCGAGTCAACCCGCCAACCCGACCCGCCAACCCATTTACCTGACTCAACCAGTTTATTAAGCAGGTTGGCGGGTCGTTTCGGGTTACCCGTTTAATAAATGGGTCGGGTTCAGGTTGAGGTATGCTGACCCGCCAACCCGACCCGATTGCCATCTCTACTTATAACCCATTCACACTGATGGTCTACCTTAGAGAGAGTAGATGATACAGTCTCGAGTGACACCAGTATATGTAAATTCACTTACATGTCTTACAAATCATTTATGAGAGCAATGACGTATCTTTTGGTCTTCAAACACTCAAAGTTAGGGAGGTCAGGGTTGTCTATGTGTCCTAGGTAACATACATCAACTAATGCAGATAGTTCTGAATTGCAATCATTACTGAACGTCTAGCCTCTGAAAAAATTCTTTCGGTCACAGGTATCTCGCTTTGAATATTCGGTCTGTTAGGCACTTCAAAAAAATAATTCATGTGACATAATAAACATTTGTCATGACTTTATCATATATGAAGATTATACTCGAGTACTCGAAGATGTTAATTAAGAGAAATAAGATTTGCATTGACACAAGAATGTTACTTATTCTCAAATGTTTAGATACATGTTTGCAATCTACATTAATGTTGAGGTACATATTACAATTACAAAAATGTTGAGATATATGTTGCAATTTACATTAATGTTGAGATACATGCATGTTTGCTCTTTACTTTGCTTTAATTATATCATGTTTATGTTAAATTATTGAACTATAACATCATGATTGTAATGAATGTTCTAGCATTGTACAATCTTTATGTTCGTGGCATTATCTTACCCATTCAAAAGAGTGTGATCCTGTTTTGTGGGGATACAAATGATGAATGATCTGCAGTGTGATAGTACGATGTAAGGACGAGACCAGTCGATAATGTTCCTATCATTTTGCCAATAGTAGAATATTTTTGTCTTTTTATATCTCAGTTAGACTAAGATGAATTTTATCTCATATGTATGAACATATTTACATTTAGTTGATTACCATCATGATTAAGTTGGAATGATACATTTTTTATTTCAATTTATGTGGAGTCAGCTTTTTGATGGAGTCTTTAGTGTGCGGACCTAGATCTAAATCCGAATAAAAATTGGATCCAAATCCAATCCAGTTTAGAGTAGTTTTGTAACCTGCCTAGGGTTGCCCAATTCAAAAACAAAAAATATTTTTGTTGCCCCCTTTGAGTAAGGTTTTATTTAAAAAAAATGGTTGCAAAGTTTTACTTCGAATTGAAAATTCTGGTGTGTTACAGTTTTCATCAAATCCCACTTAACATGGTTGTTCGTCCAGCCCCTAGTTATTTAGAAGAGGTTACACGAATTGAGCCGAGCCAAACTATGAATAGGTCGGTTTTGTTTCCTAGCAATACCGATGGTCGGTTTTCTCCCTAAAATTTCATGTAGCTTCTGCTAATCTCAAAGAGCACCACCTAATTCTAAGTAGCTAATAGCCAACATGGGGTAAGTTTGGTTCATCTCATGAGATTTAGAAAGTGAATCTCATTTGCACTCATTTGTACTCCAAACTTAAAAAGTGAGTTGTGCACAGCCTTTGCAAATGAAATTTAGAAAGTGACAAGCAACCAAACATACCCCATTGAGACTTGACCTTTGAGTTTTGTGTCGCCATGTTGCTGTTCTTTCCATTACATTTTATGATTTGGCTTTTATGATTCCATTACATTGAGACTTGACCTTTGAGTGAAATAACTGTAGAACAAGAAACAGTTGGCTTTTATGATTTCTTTAACAATCACAACTTTTAGTTTCTCAGCTGTGTATGTTCATCCTGACCCGTGACCAAAACAAACCTGCCCTAAATGTTGGTAATATGCACTAACGGTTCACTTGTCTGGCAGGAGTAGTTAGTGCACGCCACCTTGTGTTGGGACCTTGCCGGTTCGAATCCCAATGGTGTAGTTGTATAACTGGTAAGGGTCTGCTTAACCCCAATTTTCTCTGTCCAAAAAAAAATAATGTTGGTAATCTGCTTGTTGTAACTGGATCAGCCAAAGATTCATTATTCTATAAAGAAATTGTTTGATTTTCTTTAATGCAATATGTTTGCACAAATATTTGTGCATTAAGCACCTGATCACCCTCCATCTTGGGGAGACGCCTGTCAGGTGCAGGACCCAAGACCTGATGGAGGAGTGCTTAATGCACACATTTTTGTGCAATCATGTTGCAGACGATCGATCCTGACTCAGGATCTTTAATGCCACGTACCCAAATTCATACGCATTAGTTAATTGGTAGCTTTGGGAGACCTAGAATCCTTTTTTATAATAGTGGAGACCACAATCCATCCAACCCAAATATTATATCGTTGTAAGGTATCCAAAATAGCTCACCTCACCTACCCTAAACAAGGAATTCTTTCTGTTTAAGTTTATGGATGTTGCTGTTTGACACTTGGAGTGTGCACCGGTACTGCAAGGACGAAGTGAATGAAAAATTATTTCCAGTGGGAGGGACAGAGTACTTGTGGAGTTTTACACTGGACACCAAACTGGGCCTAGTCTCGACCTGTAACAGGACATCTGAACCACAACGGCGGTTTCCCCTTGCCCAAATCAGGCTTCATTGTAGCTTGACTGGTAGTGTGCTATGGCTATCCTGTGCATCGGATTTTCCAATCTCCCAAGTTACCACATGTCTTATTTTAACATTGTCTCAAGCAGTGTCAATGGGTCAGGTTTACTTGGACCTGATCTGAACCAAACCCTATAGGGTCTGGGTATGGTGATAAATAAGAAGACTCAATTAAGACCCAGGTCCAGACCCAAAAAATCGGTTAATACATGGACTAGGGATGGCAGTGGGGCGGGGGACAAGGTCTCCACCCCCGCCCCGCCTCAAGATTAGAACCTTCATCCCCGCCTCCATCCCCGGCAGGGATGGATTTTAACCTCCACCCCCGCCTTCATTCCCGTTTCATGTCCTCCATCCCCGGTTCAAACGGGGATGAGGCGGGGTGGGATAGGGATATTGCAGGGAAAAGTGACGGGGACGGGTCGGGGATGAGGTGGGGATCGTGGAAGGGACGGGGCGGGGTGGTGAAAAGTGTACGTCCATCCCCGCCTCCATTCCCGAACTGGGATGGATTTTAACTTTTGTCCCCGCCTCCACCCCCGTTTCATACCCTTCATCCCCGGTCCAAACGGGGCAAGGCGGGGCCCCGCTTTCCCCCGGTCCACTGCCATCCCTAACATGGACTGGGGTATAGTTTGTGAAATTTTATACAAACCTGAACCTGATACGAGTTATAATTAAGACCCATAATTTTTCAATATAAATATGATAAAAAATATGGTTTTACCAGGTATGATCCAGGTCTGGTTCATGTAATTCTTATCGGGTCCGAGTATGATTTTTCTTATAGTGAACCCGATTAGACCTGGGTACAGACCCATACCATATCTAAAAATGGGGTTCAATCCATCCCCATTTTTCTTATAGTAAAAATGGGATTAGACCTGGGTAAAAATCAAATCAGAGAGTAGCGATTTACAGTAGAAATCAGATCAGAGAGTAGCGAGTTACAGTAGAAATCAAATCAGAGAATAACGATTTATAGTACAAATCAGATTTCTATTGTAAATCACTACTCTCTGATCTGATTTCTATTGTAAATTGTTACTCTCTAATCTGATTTCTACTGTAAATTGCTACTCCCTGATCTGATTTCTACTGTAAACCGCTATTTTCTAATTTTATTTCTACTGTAAATCGCTACTCTCTTATCTCATTTATAATGTAAATCGCTACTCTCTTATTTGATTTTTTATTGTAAATCGCTACTCTCAATAGTTACAAGAGAGAAAAAAAGAATTTATACAAGACAAGGCCGCCAACTCTAAACCTAAACAAGTTGGGTCTGATCCATAAGAAACTGAGTCTCAAACATAAGCCCCAAAAAAATTTATTCTGAGGGGCGCTGCCCTTAAGAGACCCTCCCCCCTGGACTCCCGCCCGCTGACCGAGCAACGAGACTCGTGAAGTGAAAACCCCCGAACCCCCCTTTCTGTAAGAGAAAAAACTATGAATCATGCTCCACAACTCATCAGGCAGGAATGAGAAGACGGCCATGTGTTGTAACACAAGCTAAAAACAATGGCAAAGCATGCACATCTATTTACGGGAAGTAGGAGGACATTTTCATCCAACACATATCTATCTTACCAAAGAACATTTTTGTCAAAAACATATCTACCTTTTTTATATGTTATTTTATTATAAAGTCATCGTGGGCAACATTGTCATATGAATTATCGTGGGTCCCAAGATATTCCTCCGTCCACACAGGAACACGCAATAATGTTATCTCAAATACTCAACCAACCATGAATACCAACAAGGGCTCCGCTTAGTTGGTAGGATCTGTCAGTGCACATCTCTTTGTGGTGGGACCTGGCAGGTTCAAACACCAGTGGTATGTTGAATAATAACCGGTGGGGTCTGCCTAACCCCAGCGTACCTTCCAAACAAAAACGGGAAAAAAACTCCACCATGAATGGTCTAATATACGAAACAATGACTGCGCAACCTCACCATGATTTTGAGTGATGGTATTAGATGGGTTGCATGAAAGGAAATTTTAATCGAACAGATCAAAGTCATTACACTGATCAAAGAGGCAATATATATAAGGAACACAAAAGAAATGATCTAGAAAACCCTAGGCTTCAATACAATGGTAGAGTGATTCAGTATGTGCAAGCTAAACTGGCCTCCCTTCTCAGTGACATCCACCTTGCTCTGCCCAGGTGCTGGCAGCATTTCAAAGTTCTGGACCAACCTGCCAATAGTGATACCTAGTATAGGCAATGCCAGTATGATCCCGGGGCAGCTCCTCCGGCCAACACCAAACGGCAGGTACCGGAAGTCGTTACCATTCGCTTCGACCTTGGATTCCTCCTCCAAGAACCGTTCGGGTCGGAACTCCTCCGGTTTCTTCCAGTGATCTGGATTGTTTGCAAGGTGCCATGCATTGACTAGGATCTTGCTCTCAGCTGGGATGTCATACCCTTTGAGCTTAGCATCATGTAGGTTCATGTGAGGGACAAGCAGGGGAATAGCCATGCGCAGCCGAAGGGTCTCCTTTATAACTGCCTGAAGGTATGTCAGTTTCGCTGTGTCTGGTTCGGTTATCTGGACCCCAGGTCCCAATACCGTGTCCAATTCATCTCGGAGCTTCTTTTGGATCTCGGGATGGTTCACCAATTCAGCTATGGCCCACTCAATCGACCACAATGTAGTCTCGATTGCTGAGAATTTAAACAAAAGATTTGGTCATTATCGTAAAAAAAATTTGTCATGTTCATATATATATATATATATATATATATAGTTGTATTGTCCAATTAACTCTTGGATTGTCCAATTCCAACAATTTTTTATAAGATCTTAAAATCAACTGCCTACAATCTTCAAAAATCATATTTTTATTGAAAAAACATGATGCGAGTCTCATTTCGTAGCAAATTTATCATGCCTAACACATAGGTAGGGTATGGCAAGCAGAGCCAGCACAGCTAGGTCTCTAATTTTGGGAGTGGTTTCTCCATGTCAATAAAAGAAAATCATGGTAATCATGAAAAGAAATGAAGCAATAGTACATGGCATTTTGGATTGAGGTATATACCTGCAACATTAATGTTCTCCACTATGTATAAGACATTGTCTTCGTTGATCTCGCCCTTCTTCTCAGCATCAAGAATGTGATCGATGGCACATTTTAGTTCACCCGGTGCACTTTGTGGTCCCATTGTGCTGGCCAGCTTCCTAAAAGCCAAATTTTTATTCACCACAATTATTTTTTTAATTAATTATTGAAAGCATCACAAATTTAAAAAATTAAATAAATATATATAAATTTTTTGTATGTGGACAAAATAGTCAATATCTTTCCCAATTAAGGGCTTACCCATATATGGTATAGTCATTCATGCATTTTATTTAATCATGCCAAGGTGAGCCAACAAACTTTTGGTGTAGTAGGTGGCAGAAAATGACTCGTTTATTTATTTGTTTTTTTTTATGATGAAGGAAAACCATTCAGGTTAATCGGCTGATACCAAGACTCAAGTGAATCGGCTAAAAAATAATAAAAAAATATTACGTATAAATCAAAATGTGACACATGTTAAATCCATTAAAATAATATAAAAATAATAATTTTAAGTATTTTTTATATTTATCAAAAAATAGCCAATTCAGGGGCAAAGCGTATTGATTTTCTGCCGATATGATATGTAAACCCCCATCGACAACTGGTTACTTAATGAGCTCGCCTCCTTGTAAGGTAAAACTTTGGGTTGAGGATGCGACCACCCAGCCTTAGGTGCCCCATCTGTGTCCGTTATATCGAGACGATAATTTAAACTTCTTGGATCTTCCAGGCGATTTCTCCTTATAAATATATATATATATATATATATATAAGTTCTTTGCTATTCCACATACTTGAAAGGAACAAAACATCAAACAATTATTGATTATTTGTTGACAAAGGAAAAAACCTTTCAGGTTGTCCGAATTCGATAAATGATAGTACCGGCTGGAAACAATAAAATCAACACTTTTTTTCTGATTATATAAATTTGCATTTTGAAAACAATACTCATTTTTTCTGATTATATAAGTACCTTCAATGGCCACCGATTTGGTTTTTATGTAATAAAAGTGGGTCCATTTTTTTTATATATAAATAGAGGTGGGTTGGTATTAGAATTAATGAAAAAGTGGCAGTCACATGTATTTATTTAATTAAATTATTTTTCTATCCGAAGGATGCTACTCATGCAATAAAGGGTATGTCTTTCAGCAACCCTTGCAATTTTCCCAATAGAAAAAAAAACCAATTAACTTTTTATGGGTCGTTCTGAGTTACTCATTTACCAAATGTGAACGGTTAGGATTCAAGGTAGGGTATTCGACTAAATTCTAATCCAATACATATAAGTATCGGTTTTGGCTGATCTCATCCGACTCCTAATCCGATTTCGGATCTGATTATTCTAGATCCGGCTGTGGGACTTGGCCATGCCTGGATCACAGAGAGAGAGAGAGCCTTGTAATTTGCGAGAGAGAAAGAGAGAGAGAGAAAACCTTGAAATTCTAACTTTTTAGAGAGAGAGCTTGGGAATTTTAACCTTTAGCTTTGAAATTTTAACTTTTTAGAGAGAACTTTATAATTTGCAAGAGAGAGAGCTTTGAAATTTTTAACTTTTTAGAGAGAGCTTTGAAATTTTTAACTTTTTAGAGAGAGATTTATAATTTGCAAGAGAGAGAGAGAGAGCTTTGAGATTTTTAACTTTTTAGAGAGAGAGATGGGGGAGGGAGAAAGTACTTAGAAGTGAGAAAATTTTGTAATTTGCCAGAGAGAGGAGCTTTTACTTTTGAAGAGGGAGAGCTCTGTAATTTGCAAAATTGCAAGAGAAAGGGAAAACCTTGAAATTTGAACTTTTTAGAGAGAGTTTTGTAATTTGCAAGAGAGAGAGAGAGAGCTAGATTGAGAATTTTAACCTTTAGACAGAGAGAACTTTGTAATCTACTCTACATGAGAGAGATTTGAAATTTTAACTTTTTAGAGAGAGGGAGGGAGAAAGAGCTTCGAAATTTTAACTTTTTAAAGAGAAAATTTAGTAATTTGCAAGAGAGAGCTTTGAAGTTTTAAATTTCGAGAGAGACAGAGAGGAAGAGGAGCTTTGCAGTTTTCATGAGAGTTCCGAATTTGTAACTTTGAGAGACAGAGAGAGAGAGAAAGAGAGAGAGAGAGAGAGAGAGAGAGAGAGAGACGAGCTTTGTAATTTTAACCTTTAGCATTTGAAAATTTAACTTTTCAGAGATAGCTTTATAATTTGCAAGAGAGAGAGAGAGCTTTGAGATTTTTAACTTTTTAGAGAGAGAGAGAGATGGGGGAGGGAGAAAGAACTTAGAAGAGAGAAAATTTTGTAATTTGCGAGAGAGCTTTGAAATTTAAACTTATTAGAGAGAGGAGCTTTTAATAACTTTTGAAGAGTGAGCTTTGTAATTTGCAAAATTGCAAGATAAAGAGAAAACCTTGAAATTTTAACTTTTTAGAGAGAGTTTTGTAATTTGCAAGAGAGAGAGAGAGAGAGCTAGATTGGGAATTTTGACCTTTAGACAGAGAGAAGTTTGTAATCTGCAAGAGAGAGCTTTGAAATATTAACTTTTTAGAGAGAGAGGGAGGGAGAAAGAGAAAGAAAGAGCTTCGAAATTTTAACTTTTTAGAGAGAAAATTTAGTAATTTGCAAGAGAGAGCTTTGAAGTTTTTAAGTTTCGAGAGAGAGACAGAGAGGGAGAGGAGCTTTGTAGTTTTCACGAGAGTTCCGAATTTGTAACTTTGAGAGACAGAGATCTAGAGATCTAGAGATCTAGAGATCTAGAGAGAGAGGAGCTTTGTAGTTTTCATGAGAGAGTGCCGAATTTGTAACTTTGAGAGAGAGAGAGAGAGAGAGAGAGAGAGAGAGAGGGCAAGGCAAGGCAAGGCACACTCACTTCCTCTCCTGGACGAAGAAGTCGTTGAAGAGCTTGAACCTCGTCTCCTTGACGTCCTTGCACATCCTCAGGTAACCCCGCAGCAAGGGCCTCAGCACCGGTATGAAGTCCCCGTAGTTGTACTCAAAGCTCTGCGCCAGCCTGCTCCTCTCCCCATTCAACGCCTTCAGCCTCACAAACAGAGGGTCGTCCTCCCTCTCGAACCTCCTGTCGAACATGATCCTGTACATGTTATTGTACATCATCATCTGCAGCCTCCTCCTCAGCACCACCCCTTCCGTCCCCGACTTCGGGTCGGACCTTACGTCCTCCACCACCCGCCCCGCCTCCTCCTCCCACCCACCCCGGTACTGCTGCACCACCTTGTTGGTGAAGAAAGGGACGGTCATGATTCTCCTCATCTTCCTCCAGTGCTCCCCGTACACCGTGAATACCATGTCCTGTCCTTTCCCCGTGAAGATGTCGAACACCACGTTTCGGGTCCGGGACCCGAACTCCACGCCCTGGGTGTGGAGCACCTCCTTGGCCAGCTCCGGCGACGACACCACCACCAGGTTTCGCTGCCCCATCCGGAGGAGGAATATGTCACCGAAGCGGTGGGCCAGCTGGGTGAGGTTCCGATGGTTCAGATCGTCGCCAACCTGCAGCCAATTGCCGAAGATCGGCACCGGGATCGGCCCCGGTGGCAGCCGGAGCCGCTTGCCCCGAAGCTTCGACACCGCCGTAGCCAGCACCACCGCAGCGAACAAGCCCAGCAAGGCCTTTTCCACCAGCACCATATCCATGTTGCTAGCGGCTCAAGCTCTGGCTCTAGCAACTCAGTAATCTGATCTAGTGACCGGGTCCGAATACTTAGCTTTCTCTCTCTGCTTTTGGTTTGGTGTGTGGAGTTGCTGAGAGTTGGGGGAGGGATAGGAGGTCTTTATAGAGAGGGGGGAAGGTGGGGCTAACAGCGTTAGATGACAACGGTAAACGTTAACGGTGACCCTAGGTGGATGGCCGATAAGTGCGGCGGAGGTTGGTTAATGACGTCACGGTTTCGTGGGGAGGGGTTGGGTGTCAGGGGAAACGGGTCGGAGTTGCGGGGGAGGGGGGCGGCAAAAATGGAGATTTATATATGTTTGAGGCAAGGGGGGGAAATATCGCGATATTTTGAGTATTTTATTTTGTTAAGCATGGAAAGATATGGCGTACGTAAAAAATATCTCAAAAATGTTTTAAAAATGATATTTGAAGAATAGGTGATATTTTTGAAATAACATGCTTTTTTAGTATCATATAGGCTTTTATTCTACTTGTAGGCTATCCATGTGACAAAATATCCTTTTTTTCAGAATAATATTAGTGAGAAAAAATATTTGCATATTTCAAAAAATCTAACTGTAGGCAAAAATTTTCAAAAGTTTGACTCCCATAGCCAGATCTTGACACCTGGCACTTCGGGAAGCGGTTCCACCACTGGCATCGACGCCGTTATGGTAGACGGCCGTCATCCTTAACGCGTCCAGGTCTCCGTCACTCCTGTTTGTCACGCATTCTACCAACCCATCCGTTTCCAACCGTTCTCGTTTTTTTTTAACTTTAAGAAATTAAATTATTTTCGTATTTATTATTGGTTAACTATTATTCTTTCCTTGGGTGCGTTTTTTTTTAAAAATTTTAATTTATTCAAAAAAGATAAAAAAAATAAACTCTACCTACTCCCGAGGGTGACGTGGCACAAGATTTCACCTAATTGAAGGCAAACACTTAGACACGTCACGAATTTCATGACACCACAAAAGCATGGGGCCATAATGGCCTTTGTAATTTCTTTTTGTTAAACCATGATTACCTCTTTGTACAACAAGTTCCGGTCAAGGACAACGGAAAGCTTTTTGTTTGACTTCAAGTGGAGATGTCAGCAGATTGGATTTAGATCTGGATATCTGACCAAATCCAAATGTGATGACTGGGCTTGTTAGATACGGTAAAGGAAACCAAATCCGATGAATAATCGGTGTTCGGATTTTGTACCTGAATCTGAGTCTGATTCTTGGGATTCAGAAATTTGCTAAAAGAAATCAAATCCGACAAATAATCGGTTTCAGATTCAGTATGCAGGTTTCACATCTGAACCTGTATGATTCTGACCCAGTATCCGACTTGATTGCATATAAAACATGTCATATACTCATATTATTTAATTGCATTCGAATTTGGTTTTACGTTTTCTCCATCTGTCTCTAAATCTGGTTAGACTAGATCCAATAAGATTGGATTGAGTAATCCCTGGATCCAACCTGAGTTATTTTACATTTTTAAAAGGCGGATTCAGATAGGTCTGAGTCCGACCAATGGCTTTGACTCGTCTGGACCAAGTTGTTGATGCATCTGAGTCCTGATCGTGTATGGTTGGCTCACTAAGGTCAATCAAGGTTGGATCATACACCCAGTGGGAATGAGATCGATCAATAGCTTGTTTGGTTGCGGCATAGAAAGCAAATTCCATGGAAAAGATACTTTGCTGCTAGCGCCTAGGGCTGTAAAATAGGCTGGATGAATCGAGGGAGAGCCAGACGGGTTATATGCAGTGCCGCTTACAGCCACCCATCTTGGCATTTCTCTAGATGAACATGGTCTCCATATGGAGAAATGTTGAGTTGGGTAGGGGTCAATAGCGACAGCAGTGCTGCATTGCAACGCCGCTACATAATAAATGCCCTGTATGTCTATATACCAGTTGCCAGTAGGGGTGGCAAAATCTGACCCGACTCGCCAACCCGCTTCTTAGCCGGGTTAGGGTTTGGCTTAAACGGGTTCATGTCGTAAATGGGTCAACCCGCCTAACCCGTTTATTAAACGGGTCGTGTTTGTGTTAGGGGTATGCCAACCCGCAAACCGTTTGACCCGTTTAATAAATGGGTTAGGCGGGCAGGTCAACCCGTTTACACGAACCCGTCAACCCGCAACCCGCAACCCGTTTTATATATATATATTGACTTATCTAACCCTAACTCCTAACTTTACACTTTAGTCACCCACCTAACTCCTTCCTACCCAGCCGCAGCCGAGAGCCCGAGACCTCTCCTCTAGTGGTGGTGTGCGCCTGTGCGGTTATTGTGTTTATGTTATCGAGTCGACCCGTTTAATAAATGAGTCGTGCTCGTGTTTGCCACATCTGACTCGTTTAATAAACGGGTTGTGTTTGTGTTGAGGTATTCTGACCCGCCAACCCGACCCGATTGTCACCCCTAGTTGCAGAGTCACCCTCATGCCATTCATCCATGCCAAAATGCGGGTGTGCTCTGCATCTTCTAGATGGGTCCCATGCTCTTTTATCCTTTTTTTTTTCCTGTCATTGCATCCCTAGACTACCACAATCTAGACTTTGCAAAAATGCAGTGGCGGAGCATGGGTGGGCGGTCGCCCACCCTATAATTAGAAACCAATTCGATCAGGACTCAGCTGAGACAACTTGACTCGGTTTCCAACCCCGAGTCTACTGCGACTCGGCCGAGTCAGGAGTCGGGACATTTCAAAAAAATTAGGGATTGAGGTTTTCCATTTCATTTTCACCGTTTCATTTGGGCTGCTGCTTCACCCATGCCCACCCCAAGCATCAGCGCTGTCTGCCGTCATGCCGGACCGCCGGTTGAAGGCTTGAAGCATGTCGGTATCTCTCTCTCTCTTCCCCTTCTTCTTCTTTTTCTTTCTTCCGTTCTCTTTCATGTTTTCTGAACGATCCCTTTTTTGGGCGTTTTTGAATTTGTTATACGTAAAGAACTAAACAAGAAATACACAAACACCATCTGGGACGGATGGTGTTTGTGTATTTCTTGTTTATATTCTTCTAAATTTTGAGACTGAAACCCCAATCTCCCTATTCCATCCCGCTTTCAATATAAGCATCACTCATGCCTCTGAAAACTACCACTCTTTTTCCTTTGATTCTGGGCCTCTGACGTGATGGATCCTCTTTATTCTGCTCCAAACATGGATTTTGCATTGTGGGTGTCTGTGTTTCTGCTTGTATTCTCGGTTTTTGTGGGATGGTATGAAAAATTTCCAGAGTACAAATTAAGAGCTTTGTTTCTAACAGGAGAAAGCTATGCAGGTCTTGAAAACTATAAATTTATAGTCTATGTGATGTGATTGTGTTTCTTGACCAGTTCCTCACTTATGACTACTAATAGGGCACTACATACCTCAGTTGGCAAGTCTTCTAGTACACCACAATAGACATTCATCTGGGTTCAAGTTCAACCTCAAGGGTAGTCTCATTGACATGGCACATGATAAATTACCAATCAATGAAGACCTTGCAAGCCATAACAGAATTGCCAAATATACTGAAGCCCTCAGCCAATAATTAGTTGGCATTTGGTTTGACCTGGCATGAGCTCGTATTTTCATTCAAGTTGGCAATGCCAATTTTTGTATATAAAGGTTGGTCTTTTGAATTTAAGTTCACTATTTTAAATTTTGGTTTCTTTCTGATTATGTAGATTGGCAATCCTCTTCTCAATTTGGTTGTAGACACTGCTGCTACTTATGAATATTTTTGGTCCCATGGGTTGATTTCTGAAGAGACTGGTTCAATCATCAAGAAAGAATGTAATTTCAGCCATTGGTCCAAATAAATGGATCGCCCTTAAGACCATAGCATTGTCCCTGAGACCCTAAGTCTGCCCACCCAACGAAACTCTTCTGGCTCCGCCACTGCAAAAATGAATGGTTGAAAACATAGAGCACAACCATTATATTAAACTGTCAGAGGTTGCTCTAACCTGATACACAATCTTTTATTTTTTTTGTATAATCTGAGAACCACTGATTTTCTGTTTATCAGAAGTATAATAGATTGACCCATACCTTGTTCGCGGAGAAATAAAATAAGAGGATGTTGGGAAACAACCTTTTTGAACTATAAACGGATCGAAAAAAAAAGTTATCATATTGAATAGATTTTGGATTGGATCAATTCTAGTTTTGACTTAATATGCTGATCTGAATCTGACCCAAATCCAAAAATAATCCTATTGAACAGATCCGAATGTACATTCGGTTCTTACTTAAAGGATCTGTTGGTGAACAGGCCCATGACCGGTCAACAAGCCATTCGATTCAGTTTAAAATGATCTGGACCGGGCTAGCTGGCATGGCTGAGCTAATTACTTAGGCTGAACCAGCTGGGTGAGGCTTTGTGTTTCAGTCTAGCTTTGACTGGATTTTAAAAGGGGCATTGTTCCGATCTTAGAGTAAAGACAGGCCCTAGAAGGAGTTTCATTTTGAAAAAGAAACTTGTCTTATAATTTTTACCCACCCTCAAGAGAAAGCATTTTCTCAGGTTTTTGACAGAATGATCTACATAATAATATTTTCTCACATTCTTGCAAACACGTGAGCTTTGTGCTTGTAAATCATTTTCTCACTTGAGAAATGCCCTCGCAAGTGTTTCTTTTCTCTGGAAGAATGATTCTCAACCATGTACTTTTATCTCATGTGTGTGTGTGTGGGGGGGGGGGGACCAATTTCTTGCTACTTTTGCAGACAAAAGAAAGTAGAAAGTGATTGAATCACACACATGATTTTGATTCACATCTTACTTATGCAAACATTGAAGTGTTAGTGAAAAACAAACATGCGATTCACATTCACAAGGACACAACTGTTTGCTTATCAAGAAAAACCATGAATGCTTGGTAAATATTTTCACATCTAAAGCTTTGTGCGGCATAAATAGAAAAAATAATCCACAGAAATATGTATGTAATAGTTCAGTAAGTTGGTTGATAAAATACTTGGAAATATAAATTCCATACCCAAATGTCAAGTCTCGCATGGGTTTAATTTTTGGCTGACAACCACTTCAATCACAAACCCTTGTTTTTCTTTTCTTATCCTTTTTAAAGGAAGACTTTACTCACCAACTTAATCTTGTCAGTTTTTTGGAATTATAATATGTCATTCTTTTTATTAAGTTGTTTTTTTTAAAGACAATTATTATTTTTTATATCTACACGGAGAAACCACCTCAAGATGAGAGACCTAGTAGTGCTCGCTCTACCCGCTGTACTTACGATTGCTATCTTGACAGTGTAAAACTCTATGAGCTTACCTCTTGCCCTCACAAAATTGCCACGCTTCGGCTTGCACAAGGAGTGACATCCATAATAGGGTTTAAAAATTAGATCCATGATGTAGACTCTTTGTAAGTTTTCCGTGATGCCAATAACCACGTAGGGAAATCAATAAACAAATCTTTTTCTCTATCAACGAGTTGGGTATCCGACCCATCAAGGTATGAAGTAGGTTATATGTGTAAAACCCGCAATTAAAAAAAAAATTGTTTTGGACTCGGGTCGGGTCAGGTCCGGACCCGACCCAAGCCCCTTTTCTTTAGGGTTTTAAGTAACCCGAGCTCTCCCGAGCATTCCCGAGCGCCGCACCTCCTCCCCTTCGCTTGCGGGCAGATTAGGGAAACCCACCAAGGGTTTCCCCATTCGTTGCCCCCCTATGCCTTTAAGAGAGACGTTGGAGGGCGAGGGGAGTCACGTCTCCCTCTCGCAGCCCTCGCCCCCCCCCACCGCGCCGGTCTCCTCCCTCGCTGCGCACGCCGCAGACGCCGGCCACCGTCTCCCAGGTACGCCGTCTTCCCTTTTCTCCTCCCTCTTCTCTTCCTCACCCCCCTCTCTGTCACCTCGTCGGGAGGTCGGCAGGCGGCGCACAACCCTACCGCGCCCTACCGCCTCTCTTGTGCCCTTCGGAGGGTCGACAGGGAGCCCTCAGGCCCCTGTCACCTTTTCTCCCCCCTTTTTCTATTGGGGCTGTCGAAGGGTCGGCAGGGGTCCAGTCACCCATGCGGCACCTTTTTGCCTTTCGTTGTTTTGGGGTCGCCGTGACTCGGTGTGGCAGGGGCTGAGGCCCCTGCCATTCATTGGCTCTACCAGGCAAGGGCCGAGGCCCTGCCACCTTATCGCCATCGGCAGGGGCTGGGCCCCTGCCGTCTCGTGTTTGTCGGCAGGGGCTCAGCCCCTGCCGATTCGATGTTTCCGGCAGGGGCTCAACCCCTGCCACTTGACGTTGCTGGCAGGGGCTCAACCCCTGCCACTTTTCTATTACCGGCAGGGGCTCAGCCCCTGCCACTTTAACGTTGGCTGGCAGGGGCTCAGCCCCTGCCACATTTATATTGCCGGCAGAGGCTCAGCCCCTGCCACTTTGATATTGCTGGCAGGGGCTCAGCCCCTGCCACGTAATTGTTGCTGGCAGGGGGTTAATTGTTGCTGGCAGGGGCTCAGCCCCTGCCACTTTTATATTGCCGGCAGGGGCTCAACCCCTGCCACTTTAACGTTGCTGGCAGGGGCTCAACCCCTGCCACTTAATTGTTGCTGGTAGGGGCTCAGCCCCGTGAACACCCCAAATTTTTCAAAATGTTGTAAATACCCCCTTTCTGCCCTTTGCCCCCATTTTCTGGGCAATTGAGTCAGTTTTGAATCTAAATTCCATTTTGTTTCTCAAAATTTGGTTGAAATTAAATTCATATTTCATATCTGACTCAATTTCGGATCCGGATCCATTATCAAAATCCAAATCTGAGCTTCATTATCCAATTTTAAATTAAATTCTCAAAATTACCAAAATAATCTTTTGAAAAGCTCAGACACTTCGTCCGGTATCCGTTTGGATCCATCAAGTTGTATTTCTCGATTCGAGGCTTAAAACTCGAATATTTCCTCAAAACTTGGGTCCAAACCCATTTTTTGAAGAAATTTCCTCAAAAATAGCCTTGAAAACCTTCTCTTGTAAATATTTCTCAAAAATACAAAAAAAAAATTTAGTTGAAATCCTTGTTTTTCCGTAAATTTTAAGATTTTATTCCAAAAATATCAAAAAGATATATAAAATTAAGAAAAGAACAAAAAAATATATAAAAGAAAAGAAACAAAAATCGGATTTTGAAAAAAACTCTTTTTGAAAACAATCTTTTTAACGAAAACCAGTTTTTTTTTTTGCAAAAATCTTTAAAAGGGACCAGCTTTTGAAAATTTTGATAAAAAAAAACTTTTAAACGAAAATTCGGTTTTAGGGTTACGAAGGCGCCTCTTCTTTCCCCTTCTTCAGAAGACTCTGGAGATGTCCCCCATGTGCAATCTCCCCTCCATCGCCCAGGGATCAATGGCGTCGCCATCCCAGCCCTCGATCGTCCGGGGATTTCCCTTCTCCTGCGTTCATCATCCACAACTTCACATGCACCCGATTTCCAGCTTCCATCGCCTTCCACCCTTCATCCGCCCTTCATCTCTAACGGAAGCATCTTCTAGAGCTGGCCTTCACTTCCTACATAAGCCACCCTGGGGGATCGGAGGTGGGCATTGATCTTCTTCAAGGTTTTCAGCTCCAGCAACACAAGAGGCTCCCCTTTTCCTTTGTATTTTTTATTCTAAAGGGAGTCCCACGGCAGAGCGCTTCTTCTTCTTCGCTCGATCGATCCGTCTCCTCCCTCTGCAAGCAGCAACCACCCATCTTTTCACGACTTCCTCCCTTCTCCAAAACTGCTACAAGCAAGAGGTCACGATCCTGAAGAATCGGCCACGAATACGATCGAACCTGTGGTAGTATACGAAGGGAATACCTCCCCTCTTTCAACCAAAAGGAAGAATCTGATCCCTCATTTTTATCCCCATCCACTGAGGGAGGTTGATCCGGCAACAGAAGCTCTGCTCAGGTGAATAACTCCACTTTCGCCTCTCTCTCAGTTTTCTTTGTTTTTTTTTAGTTTTAGTCTTATCTGTTTAAAGCAGAATAATGCAATTGCTGATCTGCTTATGGCAGCACCAGCATGCATTCTGCAATAAAATCGAGCCCCATTGTTGGCTACATTTTTTTTATATATTTCTTTTATCTTTTACCATTTTCGCCATATCTGCTTATTGCATGTTAATAGGAGTCGACGCTTTTGATTTCCCATTTGTTTTGCATTTGATCATTTTTTTTTTTGGGTTCGGGTTATTGCATCTCGCCTCATCAGTGTCATTGTGTTATTGGCATTCTTATCTCTTACTTGCAATACATTGTAGCATTTATATATCTCAACATCAGCCATTTATATAATATACCTGGGTTTTATCCGATCCCAAGTTTTCTCATGATTAACCCTCACATAAGGATACTATCCTATTATCAAAGCTCGATCTCATGTAACAGAGGGCAGATAACCCCTTTCACGCAGAAATATGCTGGTAAATTTTCATGATCCTGGCTGTAGGATACATCTTGTTATAGAGGCTTCGAAAGTTAATTTCATTTGGGGGCTACGTCCATGCGATTTCAGTACATGGGCCCTTCTACGACTCTTTCAGCAGAAAATGGACAAAGATTAGCCCTAGAACTTACGCTTCAGAGCGACCCTGCAAGATTGCCAGAGATTTGAGTTTTCCTGAAATATCCTATTCATGATTCAGTAATCCAATTATTTGGTCCTTCAAATAAACTCAGGTCTCTAAAAGGGAGAAAGCAATGAGAAAGGTAATAAAATTCCCCCATCATAAGCAGCACCTTAGAGATATTGCAAAGCTCTGATTTAAAACCTCCGCCTCCTGTCGTTTTTTTTATTATTATTATGTTCTCCTGTATATGCCAATGGTCCTCTAGATCTTTTGTAGAAATGATGTAGCTTTAGATTTTTGTCCAAGCTATTACAGAAGAGATGTACTGCTATCATAAGTCAGTCCAAGAAAGATTTGTGGGCGCACCAATATAGAAATTTTCTTGCCGACCATCATGTATGAGCTCCTGGATCAGGACATCTTGACTTTCAGTAAGATCAGTGTGCCTAGTGGAGTTTAATTCACCCAGACTCGGCATGTACAAGATGATCATATCGACAATTCCTATTGCCAACCTGCCACGGCCAGGGCTAATTCATGATCCATGGCTAAGGATTATATGTCCTGACTTAAGAATGATATATCCTTATTGTTTTCTGCAGGTGTACACTGCCCCCGGAACAGACTCAATCCTTGAGGTCACCACTACCTAGTGAGGTATGTTTCACAGCTATTCTCTCTCTCTTTTTATCGGTGTTAAAGATCCTGTTGGCTGTTCATTCCATTTTCACCCTTGAGCTCTATGTCTGAGTTACACCATGTTATCTTGTTACAAATTACTGTATGTTCCCAAAGGTTTGAGCAAATATATATGTAGCTATCATGGTAATTGCGTGCCTGTGCTTTCGTGTCAATGATGGGCTAATCTTGATAAGTTTTCTCATAAGGGCTCCAATAAAATCAGGAAAGGGGAGAATCGGCCTCTGGCATGTTCTATGGTCCTTTTGAATTCTGGCCTCCATGCGACTCCTGCTCATGTCCGAACTGGTTTATTCCTGTAGGCACTGCTTTGAGATCCTAGCCTGTAGGGTACTAGCTGAAGTATTGTCTGTAGGGGCTCGAGCTAATTCACTAAACACTCTGCAGATCAACATCTCGTCTGCTAGAAATTCCCTTTAGGTTGGCCTTAACCTGTAATAGCATTTTTTTTGTGGCACTCTTGGTTGAGATGATTCTCTACAGATATTCCTACATACAGAAATTCACTTTGGATAAGATCAAGTGTGATGGTTATTGGTATTTTGTGGTTTTATTTATTTATTTTTATTTATTTTTATCATTCATCATGATCTTGATTGAGCCTGTCGAGTACGTTGCTGAATCAGATATGGACTTCAGACTTACTGCTGTTCCGGTTTCTTTTGGGAGCTCATAGCTCAAACCAGCATCCCCAATTTTTCTGTACCCCCGAGGAAACCATTTATCATTCCAAAATCTTCTGCTAATTTATCCTATTTGCATAGGGTCTGGAATCGGCAGATTCGAGCCATGTGTGGCCGGAATCAAATTTTATAATCAGCAGGCATTGACCCCAACCTCTGTCTTGTTTGGATTTCAAAAGATAACTGACTAACTCAGCTATACTTTAAGCTTTTCTGTAACAGCCCAATCAGATGGCTCATTTGGACTCTGTATTAGTCTCCAGGATCTCTGGGTTCCATTTTCAAGTGGTCTGCAAATAAGGTAACATATTCATTTATATTATACCGGAACCGCCTTCAACATGATGTCGTTTATAAAGTGTATTCACAGTAATACTACTTCATTTCTCTTGCCACAACATTGTATATCCCACTTCTAGCTATTATCAGTCTTTTGACTGGCATTCTCTAGGCCGACCTTGTGACTATGTCATCTCTTTGTTCTCTTGCCATTATATGGTTTATCTCACTTATAGCTATTCTCGGTGTTTTGATTGGCATTTACTAGGCTGGTCCTTGTGGCTGTCAACTTGTCTGCATCGTTGTAAGGTTAATCCTGTTATTCTAATGAGGCTAGTGTTTATTATTATAAAGGTGGCCATTTTATTGCCGGGGGTAATTATTATCACATTTTGATGTGGAGTAGGATGTTGCTGTTGTATTTTCTCTCTGTCAGAGTTTGTTTTTACTGTCTTTTGATTGGAGGCTCAAAAGATGTGTACTTTATTATAGGCCTGTTTGATCCCTGCACTGTCTTTCTTCCTATTTATGTCTTTGAATGGGGAAGAATATGTATTCCCTTGTTTGGTTGATGTACTTATAGCTTTCTTGAACTTTATGTATCTTACAGTTGCCACCTGTTGCACACAGAACACCACATTCCTGCTGCACGTTTCCTGCTATTCCTGTGTATCCACTTCAAACTATTATACAGCACACGTTACATTCACTTCCTTATTAATACATTTCCATCATCTCCACCACATTGCTTCCTACCACCACTTCGCTGGTGATAAGCCTTCAACACCTCAGCACATATCTCCATTGAATATACCCCTATATGTATATATATGTATATATGCCTATATATAGATATATATATTTACGTGAATATACCTATATATGTATGTATATATATATATATATATATGTATATAAGTATATAGATATCCTTTTCCATCCTTTTCATCATACATATCTTTTCACTATTTGATTTCCTTACATATGTGATTTTCTTTTTCTTTTCATTACTAACCTGGCAGGAAATATGTGGATAAAATCATCATTTTGAAGTTGTAAATTTGATTTCACATCTTGTAATAGCTAGATTTGAATAAGAATTTACGTTTCTTGCTTTAGGTAGAATGAATGAGCATCATAGAATACCATGAATTGTTTATTCCATGCATTTTTCCTTTACTTCTCAAAATCCCCACAATGGTGAAACACGAATGGCACGTGCACCATTTCGTAAGAGGTAAGTTAATTCTAAGTTGACGATTTACATCAACGGCCATAGTCGGGGTGTGAACAAAACTTAGAATTCTTATCTTTTACGAAATAACATTGGATCCACACTGGATCCATTTTCAAAATTCATCATATTTTCCTTAAATATTTTCTTCTTTTATCAGAATTTACCTTAAAATTAACTCAAAATATATACCAATGGCCATAGTCAGGGTACATTGAGAGTTCATTTCATTTTAAATTCTATAAAAGCACCAAATGTATTTCATTCTTCTCTTGAATTTAAATATAGATTATTATATAATACATTCAATGACCATAGTCAAGGATGTATTATATTTTCAATCTTATTTTAATTCATTTAAAGAATGAAATAGCTTTTAAAAATCCAATTTCAAAATTCTTTAAATTCATTCATCACTTAGGATAGAACTGCATCATATTTTCAAAATTACTTTTTCAAAACTCCAAGTGATGTAAATATCTTCTTCAATCAAATCTTCAATCCTATTCATCTTCTTCAAATTCCATTTCATTTTCCATCTCAGAGTCCAATTTAACTTTGAGATCTCAAATTTCATTTCATATTCAAAATTTTCAATTCAAATTCATTTTCAAAGTTCAATTTTTACTTTGAAATTTCAAAATTCAAAAGCTCCAATCAAACTCAAAGTTCAATTTAACTTTGAGATTCGTGATTCACCTTCTGAACTTAACTCCAAGTCCATTTTAGGATCCAGGATTCAACACTCATATTGGGTCTCAGACTTCAGATCCAATTTCTCCTTAGGATCCAGATTCCAATTTCACTTTGGATCTTAAACTTCAGATCCAAATCCACCTTAGGATCCAGAACCTAATTCCACATGGGATCTCAGACTTCAGATCCAAATCCATCTTAGGATCCGGCACCCAATTCTACTTCGGATCTTAGATTTCAGATCCAGTTCCAAGATCCAGAATTCAATCACATATTGGATCTTAGACTTCTGATCCAAATCCATCTTAGGATCCAGAGTCCAACTCTACATGGGATCTCAGACTTCAGATCCAGTTTCTCCTTAGGGTCCAGAATCCAATTCTACATCGGACCTCAGACTTCAAGATCTGAATCCATTCCAAGATTCAGAATCCAACTTTCATTCCCAAGTCCAACTTCTTTTCAAAACCGATTCATCTCCAGATTTCAAATCCAAAACATTCCTTAAATCCATCTCTATTTTTTTACCATTTGGATCCCTCAGATCTATTCTAAATTTCAAACTTCAAAATTCTAAATTCAAATTCATCTCAAACATTTCCTTTCCTTTCCTAAAATTCAAGTTCAAAATCCATTTCTGACTATTGAAAATTCATTTTTTTTAAAACTTCAAGTCATTCCCCCTCATTTATTCTTCCAAAATTCTAAATTACTTCAAAAACTTAAAACTTCTCTGATCTATCTCAAGTTCTAAGTTAGATTCAATCATTTCTTTATTCTCTTACCAAGTTCATCTCAGAATACTTGAAAATTTCCAAAAACATCTTTGAAAAGAGCATACATCATTGCACAAGCATGATTCCTTGTGCATTTAGAGTTAGAATAAAACCTTAGATTATATTTAGGCAAAGCAAAAGGCATAGATTCGATCCTTGGTTCGATTACCCCTGGTAAAGGCGCCAGGAACGGTCGAACCTCGTACCGACGAGCGAATCCCGTCTCTCCATTTTTCCCGCGAATTTTCAAAACGGAGGCGAGTAATTTTCTAAATGTTTTCAAATAAAGGTCAAGTGAAAACCATGCAAAATAGTTCCTCTTCTCTCTCTCTTTCTTTCTTTCTTTCTTTTCTCTTCTCTCTTTATTTTCTTTCTTTTATCCTTCTCCCTTCAAAAAGGAAAAGAATAGAGGTTAGAAAAGGAAAAGAGAAGGAAGAGAGAGAAACCATAAAGAGAGGAAAATTTTTGCGATGATCACAGGTTTGGCGACCGAGATGGGACCTCGTCTTCGTCCGGTTGGATCTATGCCTTTGCTTTGCTTTTATATAATCTAAGTCTTTATTCTAACATATGTCAGCTACATTTTCATGCAAACCTTAGGAGCCTAGACTCTGTCCTAAGCTAACATCATTGCATATAGGATCTAAGTATGGTTTGGTAGGACCATATTGAGGAGATTATATCCATGTTCACATTAGATTTAGGTTGAAATACAACTCTCCTCAATTTTAGGGATTGAATGCAAAACAATGTATGCAAGTGTATGTTCCTCCTTATTTAAATCTATCTCTTTAGGACTTGCATTAGAGCCTTCTGATTTTATTGCATGTTGATCATATTTTGAAAAAAATCCCTACCTATATTGTCCCGGTTTTCACGTTGCTGGGCTGTCTCACTGAACCATAGTTCGGGAGAGAGCCTCACAACTGGACCACTTATTTGGGTTCGCGCCCCCCTACCACGTACCTAAGGGCCATAGTCCGAGGTATATCGGTAGGTGCTCAAGGATGTTGGGAATCCATTACCTTAGAACCGAAGAGATATCTTTATGCCACGTACTTCGAGCTTCGGCTTGAGTATATCGGCATACCTTGATTGGAATCAGATGATCTGAACCATAGAGTTAGGATTAAGGTCCTACAAGCTATTTCAAATACTGCATATAGAGTCAGCCTTTAGGGAGTGTTGTGTGCACACCTTTGTTTGTGCAGCTATGATTATGCGATGTTTTCCTTGTGTTCTCCTATAATATATCAACCTCTTTTGAAACCCTGGGTGTACTCTTCAAAACTTCCTCTATTTTCAAAAACCCCGGGTATATATTTTCTCCTTTACCTACGTTCTTCTTTCTTTTTTTGTCAATCTTTCTTTAAAAACCCTGGAAATTCTTTCTTTGAAGTCCCTTGATCTTTTACAAAATTTCCAGGAAATTATGTTTGTCCCTCCTCTCATCAAAAGTCTATCTGTAAGTCCTGCATTCTATCTGACTCTTTTCTTCCCTTTTGCCTGAGTATCACTCCGATGGCATCCGAATCTCCTGATCCTATCTTTCCTTGGGATCATGTCTTCTATCAAATAAAGGATGGAACCCCAGATCATCGGGTCATCCAGTCTCGTACCTTCTTCCCTCGGTGGTACTATTCTTGGTTCACCGCCTTCTCGCGTATGTTCCCAGACCACTTGGATGATTGTGGATTGGAGATGGCATCAGCAGTTGGAAAGCGAACCATCAACGGTAGTCTGATTCAAGCTATGGCGGAGCGATGGAACCCGCGTACCTGCACGTTTTGGTTTCCATGGGGAGAGATGACTATGCTAATGGACGAGTTCAATGATATCATGGGATTGCCAGAACCAGCTGGTCAGCCAGATGATCCGGTCGAGCAGCAATTCTTGATCAATGTCAAAGGGGTAGATGTTCGAAAAGCATTGGCCAGAGCTACAGGGAGCAGATCCTGGCCTCTCACAGAGATCAGCGGAAGTCAGTTCATCGATCTGTTCGAACTCTACAACAAATATGGGGCCTACGAAGAAATCGATACCTTATCTCGAGCAGCGAAAGAGAGAATCCAATATGCCATGGTCCTATGCACAGTGGGGCTGGCATTCTTTCAGGATGGTCAGAATTTCATCGATATCAGAGTCGCCCAACTCTTTCGAAGATGGGGAAGCAAGCAGACCCGTCAGCTTTCAGTATCCATGGCAGCTCTAGCTTTTCTCTACAGAGGTTTGGCTCGATTTGCTCTCGAAGAGACCATTTTGGTAGAAGGGTGCACATACGCCTTGCAGTCGTGGTTCCTGCGACATGTACCGTCAAAAGCCAGTTCTTTCAGATTCAGCAACAAGCAGCCGAAGTCAGCCATTCAGTGCCGAGCTTTGATCGAGAAACTGCATCAGGAAGAAATCGTTTGGGACTTCTTCGACAGAAGAGAGACCATTCCTCGCTACACCTATGCTCGTGACAAGCGCTACAAACTGCTCGGCCCTTTCTTCTGCGTAGACTATCAGCCAGAGAGATGTCTCAGACAGTTTTCGCAGCGGCAGGTTCGTGCCAACACTCGCTTCCCGACAGGCCGCATGCCAGAGTTCAATCTACGGTCGGATCAGTGGTCTGGAGCATACCACGTCGCCAAATACACTTGGGACTCCTTTATTCCTTTATCTATATTTCCCGGTTCTAATGTATCATCTGAATATCGAGAATGATGGCAAACTGTCTGCCCACCTTCTCTTTGTATTTAAATTTCATCATCAATGAAAATGCAAGCTTTTATTCTGATAAAAAACTTTTATGGCAAAATCTTATTTTGTTTCATATAGTTACGGATTCATCCCCAGTGATGAGACCCATTTTGTCTATTCTTTTATCCCTCGTCATGACAGACGACCTCGCCTAGGTCAGAAGGCGCATTTTGTCACCATAAAAGGGTGATGCGATCATTGCAAAAACTTGTCAATTCCTTCCTTCATGTCTTTTCCTAAAAAGAAATCACATTTCCAAAAATTTCCTCCAAAACCTAATCATTCTTTTCACCTTAACAGGAAATCAGTGGCATTGGCAGAATGGTTGTAACAAGAGCAGGAAAAGAAACAGTTCCTCAACACAGCGACAGCGAGGCCGAAGGGATGGATTCTCCCAAATCGGTCAGAGGACAGAATCAAGCAGATGATATAGATCCAGCCATGTATAATCTGTTCAAAAGAATGATGACTGAGTAGGCCGAGGCCAGTCAGAAAGAAGCTGTTCCAAAAAGCAAGCCAAAGAAGAAGGCTGTAAAGAAGCCAGTCCGGATTGTTAGAAAGCAAATACAGCCCGACACCATTTTTGAAGAAACGAAATCAGTTGAGGAATCGGAAGAGGAAGAGCAATTTGTTTATCAGAATCCTCCACCGCAGTTGGTAAAAACCACTGCAGAGCCCGAATCAATCAACAAACCCGTTCCGGTTAATGATCTGATGCAAAAACAGATGAAAGAAATGAATCGGACTATCAAGGATATTCAGGCCAAAAGCAAGGGCAAACAGACCTACTCCGGTGAAGATTTTTACCATGGCCTGGACGGGGATGACAATTTGGAGAATCTCCCTCGCAAGTTCCTTAAATTCGACGGAACTAGCAACCCCAAGACTCATTTGGCCACCTTTTATGCCGAATGCAGCCGTTTCAGGAAAGACAATCGGGCTTTATTCATCTGCTTTCCGCGCAGCCTAGAAGGGGTAGCGGCCAGGTGGTATGCAGACCACATTAATCCTATCGAACTAAGAGAGTTCGATAAAGTTGTGAATTTGTTCATAGAACGTTTCATGTTCAATATTGAAGGCTCACCAACCCTCAATCATCTGTACAATTTAAAACAGATGGAGAATGAGAAAGCCAGCGAGTTTATCCATAGGTGGAGAAGCACCTGTAACAGAATGAAGGTCCCCATCCCGGAGGAGCACGCCCTGCAGATTATCCTGAATAATTTTGCTCAGCCTCTGAGGAACCTCATTTCTACATCACCTGCTAAGTCATTCATCAAACTGATTGAGAGAGCCGAGTGGCTCGAGACCGGTCGGGATAATGGCCTGTATGAGGGTTACCCTTTCGTCCGAGGAAACCCTGAGCAGAAGAAAAAGGCTCATGCTTATTCCACGGATTTTTCCGACAATAGCAGTAGCTCTGGCAAAAAGAAGAGCAAGAAGAATCGTAGCAAGAACTCAGGACATCCCAGGGCCGAAAGGACAAACTCGGCAGCCCAGAAGGGTAAAATTGTTAAGCCCGTCCAACCAGTGCCCCAGCCAGAAGCGAAGCAGCCAGAAAAGCCGAAGCACGAAGGTTGGAGTTATGATCGGGAGTTCTCAGCTTTAGAGCAGTCCCGCGAAGACATCTTAGAATGTATGATGTCGAAAGGAATGATCAAGCTCCCCAAGGTGGCGGACCCTCCCGTCGTTATGGGTAAATGGACTGACAAGTTCTGCAAGTTTCACCGGACTGTGGGACATGACACCGAGCATTGCTTTGTCCTCAAGAACATCATTCAGGATTGTATTGACAAAAACATGCTGATTGAGGACGAGGATGAGCAGCAGCCAGAAATTTTGTCCAAGCCATTCCCTAAATATTCGGCTTCGGTCATCACAAAACATGTACTCTCTCTGCAAGGCAGTATCCAACCATGTTCTAAACAGGACATTCAGGATCAACATCGGGTCCTACTCCTTCGCCAGACACAGTCATCCGCCAAGAGGGCGGATGTCACCACATTTTCCAGCAAACCAACAAAGGCAACAACAGAAATTACCAAAGTAGTCCCCAGGATCCCGAAGCGCTTTATCAAGGCAGCTTCGAAGAAAGAAGAGGCTTCAGGGTCAGTTCAGAAGCTGATTACTGCATTATCCAACATCTCTATCTTGGACCTGACTCACGCTTCATATGAACACCAGCAAGTGCTAGAAGATCTTCTCAGAAAGATCAAAGTCAAGCCTAGCACGACTCCGCAAGATATGACTCAGATCGTCAATCAAGCCATGACGAATGCACCGATCACCTTTTCTGATGAGGATTTGCCAAAGCCTCATTCGTTTCATAACAATGCCCTATACATAGTCGTGCGAACCAGGGGCATGACAGTCCCTCATGTGCTCGTTGATAGAGGCAGCAGCCTCAATATCTGTCCTGAGATGACGGCCAAGGCATTGGGCCTAAAAGAAGAGGAATATACCCCGGATCCGATCACGATCTACGGTTTTGATAACCATGGGCAGACAGCCAAGGGGAAGATATTTCTCGAGATCTTCATCAACTATTCGGTGCATACTGTACTCTTCCATGTGGTCAATGTACCACTAATGTACAATCTATTGCTGGGGCGCACCTGGATCCACAATGCCAATGCGGTCCCATCAACCCTGCACAAATGCATCAAATGGTCGAAGGGAGGCATGATCACTACGGTCCTAGGAGAGGATCCAGAAGAACGACTCTCGCAGCCGATGATTCCCCGTCCTACTTTCACTGCCGACATCCCGAGCATCCGGGAAGCTAAAGAAATTGATCTGAGTGAAAGTTTGGATATGCTAAATTTGAAAGAAATCCAGCCAACAGAAAATGTCACCGCAGTTGTCCAGTGGCAGGGACCTCGCTTCTTCAAGTTAGGAGGATGCCTCGATTGCACATCATTTAAAAATCACCCTCTGTTTCCTCGATTCTCAAAATCAAGGAAAGGATTTGATCTCCTAATGAAGCACGGGTATCAGCCCTTCAGGGGCCTGGGCAAAGATGAGGACGGCATCCTGGAGCCGATCATCCCTGCTCAGCATGTCACCGGCACAGGCTTGGGTTTCATAGGTCAATCATCAGGCAGAAAGACCATCTTTGTCAAGGGAGCTCAGTAATGAAGACAATGCCAGTGTTTTCTGTTCTCTTTCCTTTCTGTCATCTTGTAAGGGCAAGATCCGCCCCAATTTCTTTCTTTTTCTCAAACGATCGCTTGTAAATATCAAAGTTTACTTAATCAATGAAAAGTTTGTTTGCTCTGTTCATCTTGGTGTACACAAATTCTCTGCTTATATCCTTATCTATGTTGTCATTCTCCGTCTCTGTACAAAAGGCTATTTTTTCGGATATTTTACCTTTTTCTCAAAAGCCTCCTTTTCGCTTACAGATTGCCGGGATCATGGCTCCTAAATCATTCAAAAAGCTCGTCATCAACACCAACCTTTTTCAAAATAAATCAGCCAGAGCATGCAAAGCGAAGGCAGGGGCAGAAGTCAGCAAAATGACAGAGCAGATTGAAGAGTTGGCAGAATTCGACTCGACAATTCAAGATTTGCCAGCATTCAGAAGCAGGATGAACCATCACCGTTGGTTCAAGATCCAACAGAGGATGTCAATATTGGTTCGGAAGACGATCCAAGAATCCTCAAAATTGGTTCCAGCCTAAGTCTAGATGAGAAGAAAAGGCTCATCTACTTCCTCAAACAACATCAGGAAGTCTTCGCTTGGACTTATGAAGATATGCCAGGTCTAGACTCCAAGTTAGTCGAGCATCGCCTTGTGTTGAAACCAGACTGCAAGCCAATCAAACAGAAACTCAGAAAAATGGATCCTCGAGTGGCACCACAAGTTAAAGAAGGGCTTGAAGAGTTATTAAAAGCAGGATTCATTCGGACCATCGAATACCCAGATTGGTTGGCGAACATTGTGGCAGTCCCCAAAAAGAATGGCAAAGTTCGAATCTGTATTGACTTTAGAGATCTGAACAAAGCAACCCCAAAAGATGATTATCCACTCCCCAACATCGATCTTCTGATCGACAGCACGGCAGGCCATGCCATGTTCTCCTTCATGGATGGATACTCGGGCTACAATCAAATCAAATTGGCCGCTCGTGACCAATCAAAAACTTCTTTTACCACACCTTGGGGTACCTTTTGCTATACAGTCATGCCGTTTGGACTCAAGAACGTAGGGGCAACCTATCAGAGGGCTATGGCAGTGATCTTTCATGATCAGATGCACAAAAACATGGATGCCTACGTGGATGACATTCTGGTCAAATCTAAAGAAAGCGAGGATCATCTTGATGCTCTCAGCCAAGTCTTCGAAAGACTTATTCTCTACAAGCTGAGGCTCAATCCGCAGAAATGTGTCTTCGGGGTAGAGTCAGGCAAGCTACTTGGCTACATGATCAGCAAGAAAGGCATAGAGGTGGATCCTGCCAAAGCAAAGGCAATCATTGACATGCCGCCTCCCACCAACCTCAAAGAATTAAGGAGCCTTCAGGGGCGTATTCAGTCTATCCGGCGCTTCATCTCCAATTTGGCCATGAGATGCGAGCCCTTCAATCACTTATTAAGAAAAGAAGTGAAATTTGAATGGGGATCAGAATGCCAACTCTCATTTGAGCGCATCAAGCAGTATCTCCTCAATCCACCTGTTCTGAAGCCACCAGAACTCGGAAAGCCGCTGCTCTTGTATATTTCGGTCAACCACAATGCTTGTGGCGAATTTCTTGCGCAGTATGAGGAAGGCAGCCGGATAGAGCATGCCATCTACTACATCAGCAAGACTTTCATCGATTACGAGAAGAGATATTCTCAGATGGAGAAGACATGTCTAGCCTTAGTATGGATGTGTCAGAAGCTGAGACATTATCTCCTGGCATCAGAAATCAAGATCCTGTCGAGACTCAACCCTCTCAAGTACATCCTTGAGCAGCCTTTTCTTACTAGACGGATTGCGAAATGGCAAGTCCTACTGATGCAGTATGACTTGGAATACGTCTCTCAGAAGTCAGTCAAGGGTCAGTCCATCGCAGATTAGTTAGCAGATTTCCCGTTGACAGAAGAGATCAAAGCAGAAGATGATTTTCCTGACGATCGCATCTGCAGTGTTCAGGAATCTCCACTCTGGACTCTATTCTTTGACGGAGCCAGAAATATGTCGGGTATAGGGATTGGGATCTTGTTGATCACTCCTGAAAAGGAGATGCTCCCTTATTCCCTCAAGCTCAATTTCCAATGTACTCATAACATGGCCGAGTATGAAGCTCTAATACAAGGCCTCAAAATTTTGCAAAGCTTTGATGTCAAAAGAGTACACGCCTTTGGCAACTCATTACTTGTTGTCAGTCAAGTTAATGCCGAATGGCAAGTCAAGGATTCAAAGCTAATCCCTTATCAGAAGATTGCCTTAGCTCTCATAGGCAACCTTGAAGAATTTCAGCTCAATCACGTCAAGAGGGAATACAATCACATAGCCGATGGCTTAGCCTGCTTAGGCTCTATTTTGTCTTTTAAGGACAGTGAATCCTGTCGTTCCTTCGAGATCGGCAGACTTGATCAACCTGCCTACATTCCAGTTGAGCAAGTGAACCAGGCCGCTCAGAAAGAAAAACCTTGGTACCAAGACATTAAAAGCTTTATCGAAACTGGTGAATTCCCACCAAACATGCCAAGAAGGGAGCAACGTGCAATTCAACGCATGTCAGTTCGCTATTTCATCCTTGCCAATACTCTCTACCATCGTGGGTTCAGTTCTGAGTATGCTAGATGCTTAGATAAGGATGAAGCCATGGAAGTGGTCCGAGAGGCACACGAGGGAATTTGTGGTGGCCACGTCGGCTACCAAACACTCGTCAAGCAGATTATCCGCGCAGGATATTACTGGAAAACCATGCAGCAAGATTGCCATCGATTTGTAAGGAAGTGCGTCAAATGTCAGATGCACGCGCCTTCCATTCATGCGCCAGCCGCATACTTGCAGTCTGTGGTTTCTCCTTGGCCCTTTTTAATGTGGGCCTTCGACGTGGTGGGTCCAATCACTCCTTCAGCATCTAATGGCCACAAATACTTCCTCGCAGCCACAGAATACTTCACCAAATGGGTCAAAGTTGTCACTCTGCGAACGGTAGAGGGACGACATGTGGTCTCGTTTATCCATAAAAATCTTCTCTGTCGCTTCGGCGTCCCACAGGATATTGTATCAGATAATGGCAGCCATTTCAAAAATGAGAAGATGAGGACCTTCTGCTCAAAGTTCGGGATTCATCACCACATCTCAGCTCCTTATTATCCCCAAGGGAACGGTCAGGCAGAGGCCACCAACAAGATTTTGATCCGCATTCTGGAAAGAACAGTGGAAACGGGTCGTGATTGGCATGAGAAGATGCACGATGCACTTTGGGCATACCGAACCACCATTCGGACCCCAACCAATGCTACGCCTTCCGAGCTTGTTTATGGGACAGAGGTAGTGTTACCTCTCCACGTTCAAAAGCCCGCACTCAAATTTGCGTCGCACATTGAACTTCCGCTTGATCAGTATCAGCAGCAGAGATTGGTACAACTTGATCTATTAGATGAAAAAAGACTCAAGGCAGCAGAGCACGCTCAGGCCTATCGTCAAAGGATAGCTAGGCACTACGCCAAATCAATTATTGAGAGAAGGTTTCGAGTTAATGATCTCGTGCTCAGATCGACAGCTCATCTCAAGCATCGGCCGAAGGGCAAGTGGTCACCCAATTGGGAAGGCCCTTATGTGGTCAAGGAAACATTGCCCCGTAATTCCTATCGTCTGATCAATGCAAATGGCGCAGAATTGCCAGATCCTATTAATGCTCTACATTTGAAGAGATTTTACACTTAAATTCCTAGCCTTTTGTACTCTTCAAAAATCTCTCTCAATAAAGCGACGATTTTTCTATTAAATTCTCATATCTTCTCCCTGATACTGGGGCATTTTTATTTTTGATCTATACATGTCTTCCTTCGTCATATGCAGGCAGGATTAGACGAACTCTTTTTCAAAAAGTCTTCTCAATTTTTCAGTTAATCTTATTATCTTTATTAGTTGCATTCATTTCATCTTCAATTTAATCAAATTTTCGTCAGTTTATTATCTTTATCAATTTTTCGTCAAGTTTTCATCAATGTCATTAAATTCTATCAATTTTTATTCTTTAACCCTTTCAGGTTAAGGGATAAACCTGATGCCTCTTTCCCATGAGGTATTTTCTAAATCTTCCTTTTTTACCCCTTTCAGGTTAAGGGATAAACCTGACCCTCGTTGTCCGAGGTGCAACCCTTTCAGGTTAAGGGATAAACCTGACCCTCGTTGTCCGAGGTGCTCCCATTCAGGATAAGGGATAATCCTGAAACCCCTCGTAGGAGCCACAATGCTACCTATGAGGATTCTTTTGTAAATACAAGTTTTTTTAATCTTTGTTGATTTTCTAGATTTATATCAGTTTCTCTTTATTAAATCTCTTTAAATTCTATTCTTCTTTCCATTCAGGATAAGGGATAATCCTGAAACCCCTCGCAGGAGGGATAGTGCTACCTATGAGGATTCTTTTGTAAATAACAAGTTTTATCAACCTTTATTTGATTTTTAAATTTATATCAATTTCTCTTCATTTAAATTTTCCTTAAAATCTATTCTTTTCCCATTCAGGATAAGGGATAATCCTGATACCCCTCATAGGAGCATCGCTGCCACCCGTGAGAATTCTTTTCCAAAACAAATTTCCAAATAAATCTATTTAAATTCCTCTCCATGTTTATAAATTTTATTCTTCTTCAAATAAAGGGATAAATCTGGATTATTCCCCCATAAATTCTTCAATTCTCATCAAATTTTATTCTATATTCCTTTAGGATAGGGGGAGATCCTGAAGCCGTTCGAATCTTAGGCCATCTTGGGCCAAGGATCTCGAATAAAACCCTCATCTTCATCATCAAAATCTACTCATGCTTCTGTCAATCCTTCAAATTCCAACTCTTGGGTAGAAATTATTTCCTTCCCGTCTGAGTTCCGACTCAGGTTTTTGTTTTTGTTTTTGTTTTCATTTTTATATTAAAAATCCGGGATCCGACTCGGGTTTCCCCTTTTTTTTTTATATATAGCGTTTGAAGTCTCGAGTTCCGACTCGGACTTCCTATCGGATTCAACGCTCGTGTTGGAACCGATCGTACCCTTGAAGATTCGAGTTTTTCAAAACTCGGGTTCTTCCATTTTTTATCATTATTTTTAAAGATCCGGGTTCCGACTCGGACTTCCTATCGGATTCAACGCTCGTGTTGGAACCGATCGTACCCTTGAAGATTCGAGTTTTTCAAAACTCGGGTTCTTCCATTTTTATCATTATTTTTAAAGATCCGGGTTCCGACTCGGGTTTTCCCCTCTTTATATATCGTTTGAAGTCTCGAGTTCCGACTCGGACTTCCTATCGGATTCAACGCTCGTGTTGGAACCGATCGTACCCTTGAAGATTCGAGTTTTTCAAAACTCGGGTTCTTCCACTTTTTATCATTATTTTTTAAAGATCCGGGTTCCGACTCGGGTTTTCCCTTTTTATATATCGTTTGAAGTCTCGAGTTCCGACTCGGACTTCCTATCGGATTCAACGCTCGTGTTGAAACCAATCGTACCCTTGAAGATTCGAGTTGTTCAAAACTCGGGTTCTTCCATTTTTATCATTATTTTGAAGATCCGGGTTCCGACTCGGGTTTTCCCTTTTATATATCGTTTGAAGTCTCGAGTTCCGACTCGGACTTCCTATCGGATTCAACGCTCGTGTTGGAACCGATCGTACCCTTGAAGATTCGAGTTTTTCAAAACTCGGGTTCTTCCATTTTTTATCATTATTTTTAAAGATCCGGGTTCCGACTCGGGTTTTCCCTTCTTTATATATCGCTTGAAGTCTCGAGTTCCGACTCAGACTTCCTATCGGATTCAACGCTCGTGTTGGAACCGATCGTACCCTTGAAGATTCGAGTTTTTCAAAACTCGGGTTCTTCCATTTTTTATCATTATTTTTAAAGATCCGGGTTCCGACTCAGGTTTTCCCTTCTTTATATATCGTTTGAAGTCTCGAGTTCCGACTCAAACTTCCTATCGGATTCAACGCTCGTGTTGGAACCGATCGTACCCTTGAAGATTCGAGTTTTTCAAAACTCGAGTTCTTCCATTTTTTATCATTATTTTTAAAGATCCGGGTTCCGACTCGGGTTTTCCCTTCTTTATATATCGTTTGAAGTCTCGAGTTCCGACTCGGACTTCCTATCGGATTCAACGCTCGTGTTGGAACCGATCGTACCCTTGAAGATTCGAGTTTTTCAAAACTCGGGTTCTTCCATTTTTTATCATTATTTTTAAAGATCCGGGTTCCGACTCGGGTTTTCCCTTCTTTATATATCGTTTGAAGTCTCGAGTTCCGACTCGGACTTCCTATCGGATTCAACGCTCGTGTTGGAACCGATCGTACCCTTGAAGATTCGAGTTTTTCAAAACTCGGGTTCTTCCATTTTTATCATTATTTTGAAGATCCGGGTTCCGACTCGGGTTTTCCCTTTTATATATCGTTTGAAGTTTCGAGTTCCGACTCGGACTTCCTATCAGATTCAACGCTCGTGTTGGAACCGATCGTACCCTTGAAGATTCGAGTTGTTCAAAACTCGGGTTCTTCCATTTTTATCATTATTTTAAAGATCCGGGTTCCGACTCGGGTTTTTCCTTTTTATATATCGTTTGAAGTTTCGAGTTCCGACTCGGACTTCCTATCGGATTCAACGCTCGTGTTGGAACCAATCGTACCCTTGAAGATTCGAGTTTTTCAAAACTCGGGTTCTTCCACTTTTTATCATTATTTTTTAAAGATCCGGGTTCCGACTCGGGTTTTTCCTTTTTATATATCATCTGAAGTTTCGAGTTCCGACTCGGACTTCCTATCAGATTCAATGCTCGTGTTGAAACCGATCGTACCCTTGAAGATTCGAGTCGTTCAAAACTCGAGTTCTTCCATTTTTATCATTATTTTGAAGATTCGGGTTCCGACTCGGGTTTTCCCTTTTATATATCGTTTGAAGTTTCGAGTTCCGACTCGGACTTCCTATCAGATTCAACGCTCGTGTTGGAATCGATCGTACCCTTGAAGACTCGAGTTTTTCGAAACTCGGATTCCCCATTTTTATCATTGTTTTAAAGATCCGGGTTCCGACTCAGGTTTTTCCTTTTATTTGAAGTCTCAAGTTCCTACTTGAACTTTCTTTTGAATCCAATGCTCGTGTTGGACAAAATTATTGGGTTGAGAAATCCGAGTTTTCAAACTCGATTTTCACTGATTTCTTATATTTGAAAAACTGAGTTCCGACTTGGATTTTCGCTTTTGTATATCTTTATTTTCCCAAAGTTCCTTCTTGAACTTCCCCTTCAGGATAAGGGATAATCCTGAAACACCGGCAATCATTCTCGCTCAATTCTCAAATATCTTCGAATGCCAGTCTCATTCTTCAAATCCTCCTTTTGAAAAACCCAGTGCTCGTACTGGTGTGCATTTTTCAAAAAACCCAGCGCTCGTACTGGGGCTTTCTTTTTGAAATCCAGTGCTCGTGCTGGTACATCTAGCGCTCGTGCTAGTGTTTGGCTAACTAATCAGTTAGCCCTCCAGGTTCAGCCTTTGTGCTAACCAAACATCATCATTTCAAGCTATAAATTCTCAATTTCAACCTTCGGGTTATCATTTTATCAAAAATCAATCTTTTCTTGCGAAGGACCCTCTTCAGGGAGAGTTCGAGGGAGCTCGTTCCTTTCGCATGCAACCATCTTCCGTTCGCAAGAACCCTCTTCCAGGGAGAGTTTGAAGGGACTCGTTTTCTTAGCGAACAATTTGCAAAACAGCAACCAACTTTACACAAGAGAACCCTTTTTCCAGGGAGAGCTCCGACGGAAGCTCGTTTCTTTTGTGGCCCCTGTTTTATCATCTTTGGCCAACCCCTTCACAGAGGACCCTCTTCTAGGGAGAGTGTGATGGACTCGTTCCTCTGTGATACTTTCTCAACTTTGTTTTCGGCCACCTTTCCATAAGAGAAGCCTAGAGATAGGGAGTTTTGACGAAAACTTAATTTCTCTTCGAAAGTTCCGTTTTGCAAACACCTCCTCTTTCAGGGAAGAGAGGAGTATTTCCAACTTCCCATTCAGGTAAGGGTTTAAGCCTGAGTCTCTCTTTTGGGGAAAAAGAGAGGAGAATTTTGTCATGGACGTGTCAGTTTGATATCAAGCAATCTCTTTCATCAAGGACTTCTAGAATACGTTGCCAATTTGCTATCAAAAGTCATTGTTGACCTCAAAACTTTCATCGCACAAAGGATTATCTCAAACTACCTTCAGTATCATTTTCAAAAGAGCAAGACTCTTGCGAAATAAGAGCTAAATTCAAGCTTTTTCTGTTGGTCAACCAAGAGGTTGAAGAAAAATCTTTGATATGACCGGCAAAGGAAAATTCAATGATGTTGAAAAGCCATAAGTGAACTGATATTAATCATAGCAGTGGCACATTCTTAAAGATTATTCTTTTGGCAGTAAGACAGTGGAAATATCCTGGGTAGTAAAAAGAACCTACCCAATCCATATATCCTCAGTCATCCAAGCTAAGCTGCAATCAAATATCCACAAAAGGGATCTCTCAATTGTCGTTAAGATGAAGGCGAATTAAGCGAGTGGACCCCCGGGGCCAAAGAAGATTTGAAACATCTCCAAGATGACGGAGTTTGTGACGGATCCTTCCAAGAAAAGTTCGGATCACCGTCGAGATGAAGGCAAATGCGATGAACCTACCGACAAACCCTAAAAGATATTTGATTTCTGCTATCATTTAGAGATTTCAACCCAAGAACCAATGTCATAATTCCTGAGAAAGAAAAAGAAGGATCGGAGCATCTCCAAGATGAAGGAGTTTGCGACGTACCCTTCCTCAGAAAAGAGAGAAAAAGTCAGGACATCTCCAAAATAAAGGATGATGTGAAAGAAGCCAGAAAAGATCCATGGTTCAAAAAAGTGCAAGCAGATCATCATGGGAAATGCCCATGATATCAAACTGCCCGAAACTGTCAAGAATCATCTTTATCTATGTAAAATTCTTTATCAATGTCTTTTCACTTAATTGCTTTTATGAAGCTAAGAATGTTTCCTCTCTTTCATATCAAGGAAATTGATATCTTCCTTGAAGAAACTCAACAGCAACAAATTTGCATTTGATTCTTAATTCTACAGAGTTAGCCCAATTGAAGCTAATACTCTAGGTAGAAAGAGGTAATATTTTCACACATGAGCATAATTCAATCATTCTGAATCAACTACAATTTTTGGCATCTTATTGGAAATATTTTCTAGTTATCCCAACATGAAGTGTGAACTTGAGAATCGTTTTGACGTATCCTGACGTCATCCCTCCTTAGGACTGAAAAGTCCTTTCCTTCCATCTGATCTGAGCGCTCTCGGATCCGCACACTTCCCTGTGCTCCCCACTGTCCCGCCATAGACAGTTCCCGCTCAGGATAAGGGATTAAACCTGAACCTTTTGCAAAAGGTCTGTTATTGTCAAAAACTTTTTTTCAGTCTCAGCAATGAGGCGCCCAAGAACAACCCCTTTTCAAGCTTTAGGGACCCCCATTTTTATCCTTTTGCGAAAACCCCTCTTGGACTTGTTGTGCAAAGTCTAGAGGCCCATCACAGTTTTCCTCGCTCCTCGAGGATCCTGTATCCATTCAGGCTAAGGATTAAACCTGTTACCTCGCTCCTCGAGGTACCACCCAAAACTTCTACGAGAGGTCGTCTGTTTTAGAAAGCTGATTTTTAGTCTCAGCAATGAGGCGCCCAAGATCATCCCCTTTCCAAGCTTTAGGGAACCCCTTGTTTTTCTCTTCTCGCAGACCCCTTCTGGATTTGTTCGTCCAAATTCCGAAGGCCCCATCATGGTTTCTTCATCCGAGGATTCCGTATCATCGTCCCTTTCAGGTTAAGGGTTAAGCCTGAGCCTCACTTCACAAGGTACCTTCCATTCAGGTTAGGGTTAAACCTGAGTCCCATTTCCGACTAGATATCCTTTCTAGTCCCATCACGGTTTCTCCATTCGAAGATTCCGCATTATCTCCCACTCAGGTCAAGGGTTAAACCTGAATCTCGCTTCGGCGATGCATTTGTTGTCCCATCACGGTTTCTTCACTCGAAGATTCTGTATGGTCGTCCCTCTCAGAATAAGGGTGAAGCCTGAACCTCGCTCCGCGAGGTACCTTCCTTTCAGGTTTGGGTTAAACCTGAGCCTCGTTTAGACGAGGTAATCCTTCCCATCCCATCATGGTTTTCCCCACAAAGGAATCCGTGCTCTTTGTACATCCATCCAGGAAAGGATCGTCCTTGAGTTTCATCTCATGAGGCATTTCTCTCAAAATGTCCCATCGAGGTCCGTTTATGTTTCCTTTCCCCATCCAAATTACCTTTATCTATCTTCGTCCCATCCAGGTTAAGGGCTAAACCTGAGTCATTTCAAAAGGCCGATCTTGTCTCACCCATGAGACTTGATCAAAATTCTGATCTTTCACCATTTTGGGATCTTCACCCAAAGTCCCATCACGATTTTCTCATTTCTATCATTCAGTCATATCATTGTCGAGGATTTCGCCCCCACAGGACCGTTCAGGATAAGGTTTTAAGCCTGAAAAGCCATGTTTTCGAAATAATCCTTCCACACTCAGTTCAGATCGGCTGACTGGGGCATTTTTCAAATTTTGGAGTGTTTCTTTGCCACTAAGCTCGGCTTTCAACCGGCTTAGTAGCAAAGAGGGGCATCTGTGAACACCCCAAATTTTTCAAAATGTTGTAAATACCCCCTTTCTGCCCTTTGCCCCCATTTTCTGGGCAATTGAGTCAGTTTTAAATCTAAATTCAATTTTGTTTCTCAAAATTTGGTTGAAATTAAATTCATTTTTCATATCTGACTCAATTTCGGATCCGGATCCATTATCAAAATCCAAATCGGAGCTTCATTATCCAATTTTAAATTAAATTCTCAAAATTACCAAAATAATCTTTTGAAAAGCTCAGACACTTCGTCCGGTATCCGTTTGGATCCATCAAGTTGTATTTCTCGATTCGAGGCTTAAAACTCGAATATTTCCTCAAAACTTGGGTGCAAACCCATTTTCTGAAGAAATTTCCTCAAAAATAGCCTTGAAAACCTTCTCTTGTAAATCTTTCTCAAAAATACAAAAAAAAAATTAGTTGAAATCCTTGTTTTTTCGTAAATTTTAAGATTTTATTCCAAAAATATCAAAAAGATATATAAAATTAAGAAAAGAACAAAAAAATATATAAAAGAAACGAAACAAAAATCAGATTTTGAAAAAAACTCTTTTTGAAAACAATCTTTTTAACGAAAACCAGTTTTTTTTTTTTTTGCAAAAATCTTTAAAAGGGACCAGCTTTTGAAAATTTTGATAAAAAAAAACTTTTAAACGAAAATTCGGTTTTAGGGTTACGAAGGCGCCTCTTCTTTCCCCTTCTTCAGAAGACTCTGGAGATGTCCCTCATGTGCAATCTCCCCTCCATCGCCCAGGGATCAATGGCGTCGCCATCCCAACCCTCGATCGTCCGGGGATTTCCCTTCTCCTGCGTTCATCATCCACAACTTCACATGCACCCGATTTCCAGCTTCCATCGCCTTCCACCCTTCATCCGCCCTTCATCTCTAATGGAAGCATCTTCTAGAGCTGGCCTTCACTTCCTACATAAGCCACCCTAAGGGATCGGAGGTGGGCATCGATCTTCTTCAAGGTTTTCAGCTCCAGCAACACAAGAGGCTCCCCTTTTCCTCTGTATTTTTTATTCTAAAGGGAGTTCCACGGCAGAGCACTTCTTTTTCTTCGCTCGATCGATCCGTCTCCTCCCTCTGCAAGCAGCAACCACCCATCTTTTCACGACTTCCTCCCTTCTCCAAAACTGCTACAAGCAAGAGGTCGCGATCCTGAAGAATCGGCCACGAATACGATCGAACCTGTGGTAGTATACGAAGGGAATACCTCCCCTCTTTCAACCAAAAGGAAGAATCTGATCCCTCATTTTTATCCCCATCCACTGAAGGAGGTTGATTCGGCAACAGAAGCTCTGCTCAGGTGAATAACTCCACTTTCGCCTCTCTCTCAGTTTTCTTTGTTTTTTTTTAGTTTTAGTCTTATCTGTTTAAAGCAGAATAATGCAATTGCTGATCTGCTTATGGCAGCACCAGCATGCATTCTGCAATAAAATCGAGCCCCATTGTTGGCTACATTTTTTTATATATATTTCTTTTATCTTTTACCATTTTCGCCATATCTGCTTATTGCATGTTAATAGGAGTCGACGCTTTTGATTTCCCATTTGTTTTGCATTTGATCATTTTTTTTTTGGGTTCGGGTTATTGCATCTCGCCTCATCAGTGTCATTGTGTTATTGGCATTCTTATCTCTTACTTGCAATACATTGTAGCATTTATATATCTCAACATCAGCCATTTATATAATATACCTGGGTTTTATCCAATCCCAAGTTTTCTCATGATTAACCCTCACATACGGATACTATCCTGTAATCAAAGCTCGATCTCATGTAACAGAGGGCAGATAACCCCTTTCACGCAGAAATATGCTGGTAAATTTTCATGATCCTGGCTGTAGGATACATCTTGTTATAGAGGCTTCGAAGATTAATTTCATTTGGGGGCTACGTCCATGCGATTTCAGTACATGGGCCCTTCTACGACTCTTTCAGCAAGAAATGGACAAAGATTAGCCCTAGAACTTACGCTTCAGAGCGACCCTGCAAGATTGCCAGAGATTTGAGTTTTCCTGAAATATCCTATTCATGATTCAGTAATCCAATTATTTGGTCCTTCAAATAAACTCAGGTCTCTAAAAGGGAGAAAGCAATGAGAAAGGTAATGAAATTCCCCCATCATAAGCAGCACCTTAGAGATATTGCAAAGCTCTGATTTAAAACCTCCGCCTCCTGTCGTTTTTTTTTTTATTATTATGTTCTCCTGTATATGCCAATGGTCCTCTAGATCTTCTGTAGAAATTATGTAGCTTTAGATTTTTGTCCAAGCTATTACAGAAGAGATGTACTGCTATCATAAGTCAGTCCAAGAAAGATTTGTGGGCGCACCAATATAGAAATTTTCTTGCCGACCATCATGTATGAGCTCCTGGATCAGGACATCCTGACTTTCAGTAAGATCAGTGTGCCTAGTGGAGTTTAATTCACCCAGACTCGGCATGTACAAGATGATCATATCGACAATTCCTATTGCCAACCTACCACGGCCAGGGCTAATTCATGATCCATGGCTAAGGATTATATGTCCTGACTTAAGAATGATATATCCTTATTGTTTTCTGCAGGTGTACACTGCCCCCGGAACAGACTCAATCCTTGAGGTCACCACTACCTAGTGAGGTATGTTTCACAGCTATTCTCTCTCTCTTTTTATCGGTGTTAAAGATCCTGTTGGCTGTTCATTCCATTTTCACCCTTGAGCTCTATGTCTGAGTTACACCGTGTTATCTTGTTACAAATTAATGTATGTTCCCAAAGGTTTGAGCAAATATATATGTAGCTATCATGATAATTGCGTGCCTGTGCTTTCGTGTCAATGATGGGCTAATCTTGATAAGTTTTCTCATAAGGGCTCCAATAAAATCGGGAAAGGGGAGAATCGGCCTCTGGCATGTTCTATGGTCCTTTTGAATTCTGGCCTCCATGCGACTCCTGCTCATGTTCGAACTGGTTTATTCCTGTAGGCACTGCTTTGAGATCCTAGCCTGTAGGGTACTAGCTGAAGTATTGTCTGTAGGGGCTCGAGCTAATTCACTAAACACTCTGCAGATCAACATCTCGTCTGCTAGAAATTCCCTTTAGGTTGGCCTTAACCTGTAATAGCATTTTTTTTGTGGCACTCTTAGTTGAGATGATTCTCTACAGATATTCCTACATACAGAAATTCACTTTGGATAAGATCAAGTGTGATGGTTATTGGTATTTTGTGGTTTTATTTTTATTTTTATTTTTTTATTTTTTATTTTTTATTTTTTATTTTTTATTTTTTATCATTCATCATGATCTTGATTGAGCCTGTCGAGTACGTTGCTGAATCAGATATGGACTTCAGACTTACTGCTGTTCCGGTTTCTTTTGGGAGCTCATAGCTCAAACCAGCATCCCCGATTTTTCTGTACCCCCGAGGAAACCATTTATCATTCCAAAATCTTCTGCTAATTTATCCTATTTGCATAGGGTCTGGAATCGGCAGATTCGAGCCATGTGCGGCCGGAATCAAATTTTATAATCAGCAGGCATTGACCCCAACCTCTGTCTTGTTTGGATTTCAAAAGATAACTGACTAACTCAGCTATACTTTAAGCTTTTCTGTAACAGCCCAATCAGATGGCTCATTTGGACTCTGTATTAGTCTCCAGGATCTCTGGGTTCCATTTTCAAGTGGTCTGCAAATAAGGTAACATATTCATTTATATTATACCGGAACCGCCTTCAACATGATGTCGTTTATGAAGTGTATTCACAGTAATACTACTTCATTTCTCTTGCCACAACATTGTATATCCCACTTCTAGCTATTATCAGTCTTTTGACTGGCATTCTCTAGGCCGACCTTGTGACTATGTCATCTCTTTGTTCTCTTGCCATTATATGGTTTATCTCACTTATAGCTATTCTCGGTGTTTTGATTGGCATTTACTAGGCTGATCCTTGTGGCTGTCAACTTGTCTGCATCATTGTAAGGTTAATCCTGTTATTCTAATGAGGCTAGTGTTTATTATTATAAAGGTGGCCATTTTATTGCCGGGGGTAATTATTATCACATTTTGATGTGGAGTAGGATGTTGCTGTTGTATTTTCTCTCTGTCAGAGTTTGTTTTTACTGTCTTTTGATTGGAGGCTCAAAAGATGTGTACTTTATTATAGGCCTGTTTGATCCCTGCACTGTCTTTCTTCCTATTTATGTCTTTGAATGGGGTAGAATATGTATTCCCTTGTTTGGTTGATGTACTTATAGCTTTCTTGAACTTCATGTATCTTACAGTTGCCACCTGTTGCACACAGAACACCACATTCCTGCTGCACGTTTCCTGCTATTCCTGTGTATCCACTTCAAACTATTATACAACACACGTTACATTCACTTCCTTATTAATACATTTCCATCATCTCCACCACATTGCTTCCTACCACCACTTCGCTGGTGATAAGCCTTCAACACCTCAACACATATCTCCATTGAATATACCCCTATATGTATATATATGTATATATGCCTATATATAGATATATATATTTACGTGAATATACCTATATATGTATGTATATATATATGTATATAAGTATATAGATATCCTTTTCCATCCTTTTCATCATACATATCTTTTCACTATTTGATTTCCTTACATATGTGATTTTCTTTCTCTTTTCATTACTAACCTGGCAGGAAATATGTGGATAAAATCATCATTTTGAAGTTGTAAATTTGATTTCACATCTTGTAATAGCTAGATTTGAATAAGAATTTACGTTTCTTGCTTTAGGTAGAATGAATGAGCATCATAGAATACCATGAATTGTTTATTCCATGCATTTTTCCTTTACTTCTCAAAATCCCCACAATGGTGAAACACGAATGACACGTGCACCATTTCGTAAGAGGTAAGTTAATTCTAAGTTGACGATTTACATCAACGGCCATAGTCGGGGTGTGAACAAAACTTAGAATTCTTATCTTTTACGAAATAACATTGGATCCACACTGGATCCGTTTTCAAAATTCATCATATTTTCCTTAAATATTTTCTTCTTTTATCAGAATTTAACTTAAAATTAACTCAAAATATATACCAATGGCCATAGTCAGGGTATATTGAGAGTTCATTTCATTTTAAATTCTATAAAAGCACCAAATGTATTTCATTCTTCTCTTGAATTTAAATATAGATTATTATATAATACATTCAATGACCATAGTCAAGGATGTATTATATTTTCAATCTTATTTTAATTCATTTAAAGAATAAAATAGCTTTTAAAAATCCAATTTCAAAATTCTTTAAATTCATTCATCACTTAGGATAGAACTGCATCATATTTTCAAAATTACTTTTTCAAAACTCCAAGTGATGTAAATATCTTCTTCAATCAAATCTTCAATCCTATTCATCTTCTTCAAATTCCATTTCATTTTCCATCTCAGAGTCCAATTTAACTTTGAGATCTCAAATTTCATTTCATATTCAAAATTTCCAATTCAAATTCATTTTCAAAGTTTAATTTTTACTTTGAAATTTCAAAATTCAAAAGCTCCAATCAAACTCAAAGTTCAATTTAACTTTGAGATTCGTGATTCACCTTCTGAACTTAACTCCAAGTCCATTTTAGGATCCAGGATTCAACACTCATATTGGGTCTCAGACTTCAGATCCAATTCCTCCTTAGGATCCAGATTCCAATTTCACTTTGGATCTTAAACTTCAGATCCAAATCCACCTTAGGATCCAGAACCTAATTCCACATTGGATCTCAGACTTCAGATCCAAATCCATCTTAGGATCCGGCACCCAATTCTACTTCGGATCTTAGATTTCAGATCCAGTTGCAGGATCCAGAATTCAATCACATATTGGATCTTAGACTTCTGATCCAAATCCATCTTAGGATCCAGAGTCCAACTCTACATGGGATCTCAGACTTCAGATCCAGTTTCTCCTTAGGGTCCAGAATCCAATTCTACATCGGACCTCAGACTTCAAGATCTGAATCCATTCTAAGATTCAGAATCCAACTTTCATTCCCAAGTCCAACTTCTTTTCAAAACCGATTCATCTCCAGATTTCAAATCCAAAACATTCCTTAAATCCATCTCTATTTTTTTACCGTTTGGATCCCTCAGATCTATTCTAAATTTCAAACTTCAAAAATCTAAATTCAAATTCATCTCAAACATTTCCTTTCTTTTCCTAAAATTCAAGTTCAAAATCCATTTCTGACTATTGAAAATTCATTTTTTTTAAAACTTCAAGTCATTCCCCCTCATTTATTCTTCCAAAATTCTAAATTACTTCAAAAACTTAAAACTTCTCTGATCTATCTCAAGTTCTAAGTTAGATTCAATCATTTCTTCATTCTCTTACCAAGTTCATCTCAGAATACTTGGAAATTTCCAAAAACATCTTTGAAAAGGGGATACATTATTGCACAAGCATGATTCATTGTGCATTTAGAGTTACAATAAAACCTTAGATTATATTTAGGCAAAGCAAAAGGCATAGATTCGATCCTTGGTTCGATTACCCCTGGTAAAGGCGCTAGGAACGGTCGAACCTCGTACCGACGAGCGAATCCCGTCTCTTCATTTTTCCCGCAAATTTTCAAAACGGAGGCGAGTAATTTTCTAAATGTTTTCAAATAAAGGTCAAGTGAAAACCACGCAAAATAGTTCCTCTTCTCTCTCTCTTTCTTTCTTTCTTTTCTCTTCTCTCTTTCTTTCTTTTCTTTTATCCTTCTCCCTTCAAAAAGGAGGAGAATAGAGGTTAGAAAAGGAAAAGAGAAGGAAGAGAGAGAAACCATAAAGAGAGGAAAAATTTTGCGATGATCACAAGCCTCTGCCACTTTGTTGTTGTCGGCAGGGGCTCAGCCCCTGCCGCTTCGTTGTGATCGGCAAGGGCTGACCCGCCTGCCGCCTCGGTGTTTTCGACAGAGGGCTCAACCCTTGTCACCCCGCGGCTGTCTGCAGGCAAGGGCTCACCCCTTGTCATTTTTCTGATTTCAGCCAGCAGGGGCACACCCCTGCTACCTCTCTCTTTTTCTATCAGCAGGCCTGTTTTTCTATTTCTCCGCATGATAATTAACGTAGCACTTTTGCAGACTTCGCATCGAACCCCCGCTCTAGCTCCGCGGCCTAAGCCTCGTATCATCTACACACGTAGACGCACGCAGCTGCACGACATCCCGAGGTAGGGGAAAGTCGCACGAAAAGTTTGTATGAACAAAATAAAATAAGACTTCTGAGATAAAATAGTTATTTTACATACCTGCTTATCTGAAGAAGTATTGGCTGGTCAGAGTTTTACTCATTTTGATTCTTTTGAAATTGCATGCTTAATGTAAATTCTGTGGTTAGACTCATTCTAGAAAGAATCAAGTAGTTTAATTGGCATACCTGTTTGCGTGTAGGATTACTTAACTCATGATTGTCTGTTCTGCATGCTTATTCTTTTGAAACTGCATACTTAAGGTAGACTTTGTGAATAGACTCAATTTTGGAGAGAAAACCACTGCAATTGCTATTATAACCGAACCTTAAGTCATGTACGGTATGAATTTTATGTGAGGTCATGGAGTATCTTGAAGTGGGAATCAACACTTTATTGATTTTGATGTGATATTATCGGCCTCCACAAGCCAATTGCTCAGAAAAGCAATACATGTCATGTATGAACCAAAAAAATCATAAAACCTTATATGTTGCCCTCTCATCGTAGTCGTACATCTAGGGAGGTACAACCATACTTTTGGACAAGTACGTCCCATGTGGGTTACAATGGTTGGAGGATGAGGTTGTAGCAACCTCGATGCGTGCAATTAGCACAATGCTGAGATCACATAAGTGGTGACCAATCGCCTTCACAGGCAAGATGCTTGAGTGGGTCTAATAGACCAGAGCATGTAGGATGGGGCGGCGGTTAAGAAACCCTCGTCATACCCATTCGACCTTCACGGTTCATCAAGGGAGAGGATGGATGGTACAAAAACTCCGATAGACCGGTTGTTAACAACCACCCACGGGCAAAAGACTCGGCTTCCCCAGTCATCGGAGTTAGGGGAATTGGGATTACCATAAATTATCCTAGGTGGTAACTCCCAGGCACTTCTGCAGAAGTTGGATGCATCTATGGGCCACGAATGCCTTTGGGGATTTACTCTCTTGGTCACTGACCGTCCCCTTAGGAGCGGACTCAGTCAGCCATCCGGGTTAATGAAAACATCTGACATAATAAACCCCCGGATCGGTCTCGGCTGTTTCTACGTTTCGCGTCTGTGCGTACCCACAAGCCAGTTAATATCAGAACTTAAAGAATATCTTAATGAATAGTTGTAGATGATTGAGACTTACACTGCTTGAAATGCTTCAACTAACAACTCTTTGCACATATTACACTTGTTAGAATAGATTACAATTGTATTGATTGCTTAAATATCATAACTGCTTATCTCATGAATGTCCTGTTTTATTTTCATTCTACTTATCTGTTCGTGTACCTACTGGTTTGTTATGAAACTGACCCATTTCATGGGCAGGTGAGGAGTAGGACTTCACTGGCGGCCGATGGCGTGGTACAATATGGATCAAGATTTATCTTCTTTCTGCTGGCGGCTTGGCTATAAGTCTTTTTGGAGTTTTCTTTAGATTTATTGAACTTTGGAACAAAATGCTCATTTTGTAATAAACTGCAGATTTTTAATCTATTGCCTTATTTCTTCAATTCCTTTAAGTGGTTGTACATGTGAATGATGGTTTTTCAGCTAACGTACCCAGGATTGTTGACTTGTGTTCCTTTCTAAATGTCTTCCGCTGTCGTTTTTAAAAGTTAAAACTTTAAATCTTTGAAAGGTTTTTCGATAAGGTTTTCGAAATCACAAGTTGAAATTTTGGGGCGTTATAACTTGGTATCAGAGCTAGATCAGAAAGAGGTGAATCTTGACAATTGAGCATCCCATCGCGCTGTAAGTAAGTCTTTGATATTTCATAACATGTTTAGACTAAATTATATTCTTGTTTTATTCGTAGTATCGTCGGATAGATGGATCCGCTTACTGGTTCTAGTGGTAGTCGCGGTAGGGGCACGCGTAGAGTACGTGGCCGTTCCGTAAGGGAGAGGGGCAGACATGGGATGTTCGGGGCTGGTTATTGGGCTAACCGCCCTCCTCTACCAATTTTTACGAATAAGCAAGGCTTCCCACTACCGATCGCCTACCAGATACCCTTGGCAACAACGTGGGCTGAGGTGAATGCTCGAGAAGGTGGTTTCGCGCCTTCACATGTTCGGGTGCACCATCATACACCACAGGAGTCGTCGAGAGATTTTGTTCCCCCTGAGTTAGCAGATGAGTGTGGTTTCTGCGGAGAAACAGGGCACACCATGGATGCTTGCCTCCACAAGGTCGAGCATGACAGCAAGATCGCAATTTCGACTGCAGGCGAGCAACCGCCACCTCCAGCAGACCCAGTGGGCGGTGTATCACCCACATACACACTTGCGACAGATTCTTCAGATTATAGTCTTGGCTCACTGGAATATACTCCGGCGACGCCCCTTTACGGGTAGAAGACCTTCTACAAGGAGCCACTTCCCTTCACCCCTAAGCGCAGATTCAGGCGCACAGGCAATAGAAGGGAATTTCTTAGGAAGTACTCTAGCCGTCCCTAAGGGGAGGTAGCACTTACCCAGTTTTGTTGGAGTCTGTGAACTCATTTATAATTACGAAATAGAACTTTTGCTTATGTACCAGCACAACTGGATTCTAAATATTTGACTTTCGTAATAAAGATCTATGTTTTTGCCTTTGCTCCTATACTTATGTCTACTTGTACGTCTTCAGTATTTTTGACCTTAATCTTGGTTGCTTTTTAAGGATGGCGGGAAACTCAAGCCACAACATGCCCGATGAGTTGCGTGAGTAGAGGGGATTCATGATGGATACCCTCAACTCCTTGGCTGAGGCGATTCGTAACCAGGGTCGCCCCCATCAGGATTCGGGTTCTCTTGTGGGGAATACACCAACCGCCACGTATGAAAAATTTCTGAAGCTGGACCCTCCTACCTTCTCTGGCAAGGTTGATCCTGACTTGGCGGAGAGTTGGGTTAAAGAGGTGGAACGAGTGTTCCAAGTGTTGTCCGTCCCTGACGATAAGAAGACGATGTTCGGGTCCTTTCGATTGAAGGACGACGCTCGCGAATGGTGGGACACTACCCGGGAGGTACAATTTCCAGGCGCGGAGGTGATTCCTTGGGAGGCCTTCCGGAGAGTTTTTCTCGGAAACTATTTTCCTCCTCATGCGAGGGAAAAGAAGAAGGTGGAATTTCTGGAGCTGTGCCAAGGCAGCTTAAGCCTGAATGAATATATCGCCAAATTTCAAAGGTTGGAGCGCTACTGTCCTCACCTATTCGAGGATGATCATGAGCGGGCTGGGAAGTTCATTCGCGGACTGAAGGAAGGACTCAGGCATAGGGTTCTCACCAGCATGTCCGCGACTTTTTCTGCGGCGGTAGCAGCAGCCACCCTACCGAACGAGGATTGGGAGCGTTCAAAAAGTGTGCAAGCCAAAAAGTCGCCCGTGTCAGGTGGTGATCAGAGGAAGACCTATTCCGACGGCCCAGAGCAGCGACCACCACTACCAGTGAAGACTGAGGGAGGGAAGAAGCAGTTCCCTCCGGCAAAGCGCCAACGACAGCAGGGCCATCCACCGCCCAGGCAGCCGTCTGGTGATAACTGCCCCAGGTGCAAGAGGCCTCACGTGGGACAATCTTGTCCGCGGGACACTGGCGGATGCCTGTACTGTGGCAAGATGGGCCATTTTATACGCGACTGCCGGAAGAAAGCAACTGATGACCTCAATCGAACCGGCAACGTATCTCAGCCTCCTCGACCACCTCATCATCAGCAGCGAGCACAACCAAGCAATGTTAGGGAGCCGAGTCGAGTTTATGCAACCACGGTCGATCAATTGACAAAAGGGGATCTCGTTCAAGGTACCATTCTTGTTGCTGGTCAAGCAGCTTTTGCACTCTTTGATTGTGGTGCCACACACTCGTTTGTTTCAGTAAAATTCGTAGAACAATTGCACATAATTGTAAACCCACTTGATAATGCTTTAGACATGTATAACCCCGTTGGGAAGAACACAGTTTGCACCACTTACATACCTGAATTGGACGTAGTGGTGGCAGAGCGGCACTTGCCTGCTTGTGCTATCTTACTTGAGATGACATAATTTGACATCATCCTAGGCATGGATTGGTTGCACAAGTATCATGCCAAGATATTTTGCCATGATGGCAAGATCGTTTTATCACCTCCAGGCTCTTCGAGAGTAGAATTCAAAATTCCCAAACCCGTTTGAGCAAGCCGGATGATCTCGGCGCTTAAGGCGCAGAACTTTTTGCGGAAGGGATGCACTGCCTTTTTGGTTAGTGTTATTCAGTCAGATCCAATGCCTATTCCCATCTGTGAACTGGATGTTGTTCGCGATTATCCCGACGTTTTTTCTAAAGAGCTGTCGGGACTTCCACCGTCTCGGGAGGTAGAATTCAATATTGAATTGCTACCAGGTACGACACCAATCTTCAAAGCACCCTACAGAATGGCGCCAGCTGAGCTTGAGGAGCTGAAGAAGCAGTTGTAGGAGTTGTTGGATCAGGGATTCATTCGCCCCAGCGTTTCTCCTTGGGGAGCTCCTGTGCTCTTCATGAAGAAGAAGGACGGGACCTTGCGTTTGTGCATCGACTATCGAATGCTCAACCAGGCCACGATAAAAAACAAGTACCCTTTGCCGCGTATCGAAGACTTATTCGATCAATTACAGAAGGCTAAGGTTTTCTCGAAAATCGATCTTAGGTCGGGATACCATCAGCTCAGAATTAGAAATGATGATATTCCAAAGACAGCTTTTCGGACAAGATACGGTCATTATGAGTTCACAGTCATGCCGTTCGGATTGACCAATGCCCCAGCAACTTTCATAGACTTAATGAATAGGGTGTTCAAGCCATTTTTGGACACCTTCGTGATCGTGTTCATCGACGACATCTTGGTGTACTCAGAAAGTCGAGAGCAACATCGGGAGCACCTAACAATTGTGTTGGAGACCTTGCAAAAGGAACGTTTGTATGCCAAGTTCTCTAAATGTGAATTTTTGGCTCAAGGAAGTCATGTTTCTGGGACACATTATTTCTAAGGAAGGAGTGTCTGTGGACCCTGCAAAGGTTGAGGCTGTACTTAGTTGGCAACAAACAAAGAATGCACGTGATATCAGAAGTTTTCTTGGACTAGCGGGTTACTACAGAAGATTCATTTAGGATTTTTCTAAAATTGCGTTACCCCTGACGAAGTTGCTGAAGAAAGAGGCTAAATTTTTATGGGACGAGAAGTGCGAGGCGAGTTTTCAGTTATTGAAGAAGCGACTTACCAGTGCTCCTATTTTGACCTTACCTTCTGGTAAAGGCGGATTCATGATTTATATTGATGCCTCTGGGTCAGGCCTAGGGGCCGTGCTGATGCAGTATGGGAAAGTAATCGCATACGCCTCTCGACAACTTAAAATTCACGAGAAGAACTACCCAACTCACGATTTAGAGTTAGCTGCGGTGGTGTTCGCATTGAAGATTTGGCGACATTACTTGTATGGGGAGCAGTTTGAAGCATTCACCGATCATAAGAGCCTTAAGTATCTATTTTCACAGAAAGAATTGAACATGAGACAATGGCGTTGGCTTGAATTCCTCAAGGATTACGACTTCACCCTCTCCTACCACCCAGGAAAGGCGAACGTAGTGGCTGACGCCCTCAGCCGCAAAGCACCGGAAGTTTCGATTAATGCCTTATTCGCTGGATGGAGGTTGGTCGAAGACCAAGCCTCTTGGGAACCTTTCGCAATCACTCAAGGTTCAATCGGTCTATCCCACCTTGTTGCTCAACCTGAGCTACTTGCGAGGATCATCAATGGGCAGAAAACTGATGCACGCTACGAGAAGCTGAAGGCTGAAGCGATATTGGCAGATACACCTTTTCGTCTGAAAAAGGATGGAAGTATATGGTTGAAGGAGCATCTTTGGGTTCCTAATGACCCAGTCCTTCGAGATGAAATTCTTGCAGAAGCCCACAAGTCTAGGTACACTATTTACCCTGGCGGCACGAAGATGTTCAAGGACCTTCAACGCAGTTATTGGTGGAACGGTATGAAGCGAGACGTGGCTGAGTATGTCTCGAAGTGTTTAACGTGTCAGCAGATCAAGATCGAGCACCAGAGGCCCGGTGGGGTCATGCAGCAGATAGAGATCCCTCTATGGAAGTGGGAGGATGTTACCATGGACTTCATAGTCGGTCTTCCGAGGACGCGGAGGAAGATAGACGCGATTTGGGTGATCGTCGATAGACTCACCAAGTCGGCTCACTTCCTACCTATCCGTCTCAACCAATCGTTGGATAGTCTCGCTGATCTCTATGTTAGAGAGATTGTGAGATTGCACGGTGTTCCAGTCTCGATTATCTCCGATCGTGATCCTAGATTCACTTTAAGGTTTTGGGGGCAACTTCAGCTGGCTTTGGGCACCAAGCTGAAGTTTAGTACTGCGTTTCACCCTCAGACTGACGGGCAGTCGGAACGTACGATTCAGACCTTGGAAGACATGCTTCGAGCCTGTATGATGGACTGAAAGGGAGAGTGGGATTCCCACATCAGTTTGGCGGAATTCGCGTATAACAACAGCTATCATGCGAGCATCGGGATGGCCCCATACGAAGCTTTGTATGGGAGGCCATGTCGATCACTTGTTTACTGGGACGAGGTTGGCGAACGAAGATTGGAGGCACCTATAGTTTTGCAACACTATACTCAACAAGTGCAGATGATTCGAGAACGACTCCGTACCGCTCAGATTCGGCAAAAAAGCTATGCAGATAAACGCCGACGAGAGCTTACCTTCGATATTGGCGAGATGGTTTTTGTTAAGGTATCGTCGACGAAGAGTGTATTTCGGTTCAGGAAGAAGGGAAAGCTAAGTCCTAGATACGTTGGACCGTTCGAAATCCTGGAGCGGATTGAAGAAGCAGCTTATCGCGTGGCGTTACCTCCTCAGTACGCCCAGATCCATAATGTTTTTCACGTATCCATACTAAGGAAGTATGTTCACGATCTATCGCACATCATTCATTATGATGATGCGGACATTAGAGGGGACTTGACATTCGAAGAAAGACCAGTGGAGATAGTCGACCGTCGCGACCAAGTGCTAAGATCAAAGACCATTTCCTTTGTAAAGGTTCGGTGGCAACATCATGGAATTGACGAATGTACTTGGGAACCTGAGAACGATATCAGAGAAAATTATCCTGACCTGTATTTTGATTCTTCAAGGCAATAAATATTTCGCGGACGAAATTCTTTTAAGAAGGGTAGGATGTAAAACCCACAATTTAAAAAAAAAAATTTGTTTTGGATCCGGGTCGGATCGGGTCCGGACCCGACCCGAGCCCCTTTTCTTTAGGGTTTTAAGTAACCCGAGCTCTCCCCAGCATTCCCGAGCGTCGCACCTCCTCCCCTTCGCTTGCGGGCAGATTAGGGAAACCCACCAAGGGTTTCTCCATTCGTTGCCCCCCTGTGCCTTTAAGAGAGACGTTGGAGGGCGAGGGGAGTCACGCCTCCCTCTCGCAGCCCTCGCCCCCCCCCACCGCGCAGGTCTCCTCCCTCGCTGCTCACGCCGCCGACGCCGGCCACCGTCTCCCAGGTACGCCGTCTTCCCTTTTCTCCTCCCTCTTCTCTTCCTCACCCCCCTCTCTGTCACCTCGTCGGGAGGTCGGCAAGCGGCGCACAGCCCTGCCACGCCCTCCCGCCTCTCTTGTGCCCTTTGGAGGGTCGACAGGGAGCCCTCAGGCCCCTGTCACCTTTTCTCCCCCCTTTTTCTATTGGGGCTGTCGAAGGGCTGGCAGGGGTCCAGTCACCCCTGCGGCACCTTTTTGCCTTTCGTTGTTTTGGGGTCGCCGTGACTCGGTCTGGCAGGGGCTGAGGCCCCTGCCATTCGTTGGCTCTACCAGGCAGGGGCCGAGGCCCTGCCACCTTATCGCTATTGGCAGGGGCTCAGCCTCTGCTGATTCGATGTTTCCGGCAGGGGCTCAGCCCCTGCCACTTGACGTTGCTGGCAGGGGCTCAACCCCTGCCACTTTTCTATTGCCGGCAGGGGCTCAGCCCCTGCCACTTTAACGTTGGCTGGCCACATTTATATTGCCGACAGGGGCTCAGCCCCTGCCACTTAATTGTTGCTGGCAGGGGCTCAACCCCTGCCACTTTTATATTGCCAACAGGGGCTCAACTCCTGCCACTTTAACGTTGCTGGCAGGGGCTCAACCCCTGCCACTTTGTTGTTGTCGGCAGGGGCTCAGCCCCTGCCACTTCATTGTGATCGACAGGGGCTGACCCCTCTGCCGCCTCGCTGTTTTCGACAGAAGGCTCAGCCCCTGTCACCCCGCGGCTGTCTGCAGGCAAGGGCTCGCCCCTTGTCATTTTTCTGATTTCGGCCAGCAGGAGCACACCCCTGCTGCCTCTTTCTTTTTCTATCAGCAAGCCTGTTTTTCTATTTCTCCGCATGATAATTAACGTAGCACTTTTGCAGACTTCGCATCGAACCCCCGCTCTGGCTCCGAGGCCTGAGTCTCGTATCATCTACACGCGTAGACGCACGCAGCTGCACGACATCCCGAGGTAAGGGAAAGTCACACGAAAAGTTTGTATGAACAAAATAAAATAAGACTTCTGAGATAGAATAGTTATTTTACATACCTGCTTATCTGAAGAAGTATTGGCTGGTCAGAGTTTTACTCATTTTGATTCTTTTTAAATTGCATGCTTAATGTAAATTCTGTGGTTAGACTCATTCTAGAAAGAATCAAGTAGTTTAATTGGCATACCTGTTTACATGTAGGATTACTTAACTCATGATTGTCTGTTCTGCATGCTTATTCTTTTGAAACTGCATACTTAAGGTAGACTTTGTGAATAGACTCAATTTTGGAGAGAAAACCACTGCAATTGCTATTGTAACCGAACCTTAAGTCATGTACGGTATGAATTTTAAGTGAGGTCATGGAGTATCCTGAAGTGGGAATCAACACTTTATTGATTTTGATGTGATATTATCGGCCTCCACAGGCCAATTGCTCAGAAAAGCAATACATGTCATGTATGAACCAAAAGAATCATAAAACCTTATATGTTGCCCTCTCATCGTAGTCGTACCTCTAGGGAGGTACAACCATACTTTTGGACAAGTACGTCCCATGTGGGTTACGATGGTTGGAGGCTGAGGTTGTAGCAACCTTGATGCGTGCAATTAGCACAATGCTGAGATCACATAAATGGTGACCAATCGCCTTCACAGGCAAGATGCTCGAGTGGGTCTAATAGACGAGAGCATGTAGGATAGGGCGGCGGTTAAGAAACCCCCGTCGTACCCATTCGACCTTCACGGTTCATCAAGGGAGAGGATGGATGATACAAAAGCTCTGATAGACAGGTTGTTAACAACCACCCCACGGGCAAAAGACTCGGTTTCCCCAGTCATCGAAGTTAGGGGAATTGGGATTACCATAAATTATCCTAGGTGGTAACTCTCTGGCACTTCTGCAGAAGTTGGATGCATCCATGGGCCGCGAATGCCTTTGGGGATTTACTCTCTTGGTCACTGACCGTCCCCTTAGAAGCGGACTCAGTCAACCATCTGGGTTAATGAAAACACCTGACATAATAAACCCCTGGATCGGTCTCGGTTATTTCTACGTTTCGCGTCTGTGCGTACCCACAGGCCAGTTAATATCAGAACTTAAAGAATATCTTAATGAATAGTTGTAGATGATTGAGGCTTACACTGCTTGAAATGCTTCAACTAACAACTCTTTGCACATATTACACTTGTTAGAATAGATTACAATTGTATTGATTGCTTAAATATCATAACTGCTTATCTCATGAATGTCCTATTTTATTTTCATTCTACTTATCTGTTCGTGCACCTACTGGTTTGTTATGAAACTGACCCGATTCATGGGCAGGTGAGGAGTAGGACTTCACTAGCGGCCGATGGCGTGGTGCAATATGGATCAAGATTTATCTTCTGGATGCTGGCGGCTTGGCTATGGGTCTTTTTGGAGTTTTCTTTAGATTTATTGAACTTTGGAACAAAATGCTCATTTTGTAATAAACTGCAGATTTTTAATCTATTGTCTTATTTCTTCAATTCCTTTAAGTGGTTGTACATGTGAATGATGGTTTTTCAGCTAACGTACCCAGGATTGTTGACTTGTGTTCCTTTCTAAATGTCTTCCGCTGTCGTTTTTAAAAGTTAAAACTTTAAATCTTTGAAAGGTTTTTCGATAAGGTTTTCGAAATCACAAGTCGAAATTTTGGGGTGTTACAATATGTCCCCCCCCCCCCCCGAAGATGGCCGTTAGCTACATCTTGTGTTCGGGAGTCCGAATGAGCACCACGTATATAAGCAGACGGGGGCTCGTATCCCCGTGTGTGTCAGCATCACTTAGCATCAAAATCTAGTGCGATTGCAAAGACTTAAGTACCCTTTCATGCTATGCTCGCCATGAAACGACGGTTCAAGAAAAAGATAAAAATGCCCTCCATCTAGAAAAGTAAAGCATCGGTTTGAGAAAAGGACAAAAATGCCCTCCATCTAGAAAAGTGAAACACCGATTTGAGAAAAGGACCAAATTATCCTCAATCCAGAAAAGAGAGGATGATCTTAACTCTTAAAATAGTCCAAACGTTTTGTTTTCGCCCGAAACAGTAAACTTTTGCAACTTCTACTGTAATAGGAGCACCCTTTGACGACACACCCTTTATCGTCATCTGCTGCCACCAGACCCTCCTTTGACATTGTCTGCTGCAACTGGACCCTCCTTTGTCGTTGTCTGCTTCCACCAGAGCACCCTTTGCCGTCGTCTGCTGCCGTCAGAGCAACCTTTGCCTTCGTATGTTGTCGTCGGAGCACCCTTTGACGTTGTCTGCTGCCGTCGGTGCATCCTTTGTCATCGGCTACGCAGTGGCAGCATCGTTGTCACCATCGAATGCGTCTCCCTTCTGGGTGTTTCTCCTCCACTGTCGGATTACCAAAACTCCTATCGTTTCAGTGAGTTTCGTGTAAGGTTTTGTTATGCAAACAAATCAATTTGTAAATCTGAATGCTAAATCTTACAACTGGGTGGTCGTCTTCATGCTAAATAACATGTATTTTCATACTGAAACAAATCAATTTGTACCTATCCACCTTTTGGGCGTCGAAAAACAGTTAGCACGATTTGTTCTTATGAAGGCCAAACATTTCAATGATATATACTTATGAAGGCTAATTTTCTACAATGATTTATACGTTTAAAGCAGTAACGATTTAATGAAACTACCATGATTTATACTTAATTTTGATAAATCGTACAACAATGTATACGTATGAAGCCAAACATTACAATAATATGTACGAAGGTTGTAATTTATACAACGATTTGTAAGTTTGAAGCAACAACTATTTATACATTTAAAGCACTAGCAATGTGTATTTATGAAGTTACCTCGATTTGTACTTAAGTTCGTTAAATCTTACAACGATGTTTACTTATTAAGCCAAATATTGTGACGATTTGTAATGTTGGTGATTGTTTAACAAATGGGATAATTTGTATTGTTATATACTTGGGGAGGTGGTCGTAACGTATAATGATGCAGTTAAATTTATGTGTTGTGCAGGTTAGTGATATCTACATCTCGTCAGACAAGAAATAACCCTTCGTTCTATGGGATGAATATTAGAGAAGTTGTCCACCAGTCCTATCTATATAAGCGTTATGAAAGGTACCACAATATAATGAAGATTGAGAATGATAAAGACAGAGAGAAAGTGTTGGAATTGTATTATGCAAAGGATTAGCCATCATATATTGAGGCTGAAGACTAAAGGAAAAATGAGGAAGAACTAAAGATGAAAAAGAAGAAGGATGATGAAGAGAAGGAAAATCAAATGAAGAAGGAGGAGGTGAATGAAAAACAAAGGCAAAAAAAGAAGGCGGAGGAGAGGGAAAGGCAAAGGAAGAAGAAGGAGGAGGAGAATGAAAGGCAAAAAAAGAATAAGGAGGAGGAGGAGGAGGAGGAGAGGGAAAGAAAAAAAAGAATGATGAGGAGGAGAGGGAAAGACAATTGAAGAAGGAGGAGGAGGAGAAGGAAAGACAACTGATGAAGCAAGAATATTTTGAAAAGCAAAGGAGGATAAGACAAATGAAGAAGGAGACGGAGGAGAGGGAAAGACAAAAAAAGAATAAGGAGGAGGAGGAGAGGGAAAGGCAATTGAAGAAGAAGGAGGAAGAAGAGAAGGAAAGGCAAATAATGAAGATGGAAGATGAAAGGCAAATGAAGAAGCATCAGGATGAGAAAAAGAAGGAAAGGCAAATGAAGGAGAAGGAAGACGAAGAAGAGAATGAAAGGCAAAGGAAAAAGAAAGAGGAAGATGAAGAGAAGAAAAGGGAAAGGAAGAAGCATGAGGGGGTAGAGAAGGAAAGGGAAAGGAAAAAGTAGGAAGAGGAAAAGAAGGAAAGGGAAATAAAAAAGCAAAAGGAGAAAGAGAATGAAAGAAAAAAGAAGGAAGAAGTAAAGAAGGAGAAGGAGGATGAGGAAGAAAAGGAAAGACAAAAGAAGGAGAAGGAGGACGAGGAAGATAAGGAAAGAGAAAGGAAGGAGCAGGAGGAGAAAAAGAAGATAAGGGAAAGGAAAAAAATAGGAGGAAGAGAAGGAAAGGGAAAGGAAGGAAGAAATTGAAAAGCAGAGGAGGGAGGCGATGAAGTGAAGGACGGAAGAAGTAGAAAAGTAGTGGGATGTGGCAGAGCAACAAGAAAGGCAGAGGATGGAGGGAGGGGATGAAGATAAGAAAATTATGACCAAGGTACGTAAATCGATCTTGTCTGTCATGATTTACTGTGATAGCAATTACTATGTATAGCGATTATTATGATAGTGATTCATGTATAGTGATTATTGTGATAGCGATTACTGTGAATGATTTACTGTGATAGGTATTACTATGTATAACGATTACTGTGATATCGATTACTATATATAGTGATTACTGTGTTAGCGATTACTGTGATAGTGTGCATGCAACGATTATTATTTATAGTGATTACTGTCTACAACTAGGTGTATAAGTACAAATGAGACTAATTTATAATTGATACGAATAATATGCTATTTTGTGTTACAGGAAGGTCAGAAGAGAAGTAGAGCACCAGGTGAAAAGCTTGGAGGGCGGTGTCAGTGGCCTTTAGTTTTGTCGTGGTATGATCAACTGAGTGCATATCAGAAGGATCGATTATAAAATATGCACTTCAGTGGCCTTCTAGACCAACATTATTTTGAAACGTGCTGAAACACCATGACCCATCTGGTAAATAAGTGGAATAATCAGACGAACACATTCCAGTTTGATTCTTTTGAGATCACCATAACCCTAAAAGTTGTGGCGCGAATTACTGGCCTTAAGTGCCATAGCAGTGTTGTCCTATTACGGGATTCAAACTATAATGCAAGGGAAAAGTGCACGGCCCTTCTACGAATGTCGATGGACTACTGGAGTCAATGTATTTCTGGTGGAAGAAATTCTACATCGCTGAAAGTTTTTTCTTTCCGTAATAAATGGGAAGGCCGATCTGCTACATATGCATCTAAAAGAGTTGGCCAAGAGCTGCACGGCTTCCTTTTTTATTTTTTTGGTCTTATTTTATTTTCTGATTGTTCTGGTCCGAGAATAAGTTACTTGTGGCTGCAATACCTGGAAGACTTAGACGAAGTCGATAACTATGCATGGGGTGCTGCTATGCTCGCACACTTGTACAATCAACTTTACCGTGCGAGTAAGGGTACAAAAATTATTGGAGGATTTTGACCATTTGTTCAGATATTTGTTTATTACATATTTAGTACCTATAGACTAAGCTCGTTGAAGGTTGTAGTGTTACTAATATATTATTTTTTAGGCCTGGGCGTGGGAGCATATTATCGCGTTGCGTCCTCAGTGTGGCCCTACAATTTATGGTTTTCCAAAGATCGGTCGGTGGGCTAGACAAAATGTCAAGGAGGATAATGCTAAATTCATTTTAGATGGGTTGCAACTTAATGAGGTAAATGGTTTAAAATTGTTTACAATCGGTTCAACATTTATCATTCAGTAGTATAAATCGTTGAAATGTTTAGCATTCTTAAGTAATCATCGCTGCAGGATTTTGTCTTCGTTAGTACAAATCATTATCACTTTAACATTTATCTTTTAGTACTGTAAATCGTAGTAATCATTTGCATTCTTAGTAATAGTCGTTATAATATATTTAGCACTCGTTATTATAAATAATTTTAATATTTAGCATTCATTAGCATGAATAATTGTCTGTACCTAAACCATAATCTCCAATGTACAGATTGTGTGGAAACCATATGGAGATAGGGAGGACGAGGACCAAGAGCTTGTTGCTGAGGGTGTGAGACTGTCTGACCGTGATATTTGGCTGTTTAGCAATTATGAAGCCGAGTTGCAGCATGGTAGTCGAGTTCTTCTACAATCTGGCTTGGGTCAGTCTATCCCAAAGAAGCCTGTGGAAGTGAGAAGGAAGATGAATAGTGGTGGGGCTAGAAACGTAAATTGGCACGAACGCTAAAGGAAACAATTGGATAGCTGGAACAAAGGAGGTGTCTGTTCTATAGCGTAGGATTATAAAGAACAATAATATGATTCCGACTATTTCCAAAAATATTGGGAACCCATGCGTCAAAATCTGGAGATTGAGAATATTGAGAACCCATGCTTCCCTCCTGTCCCCCATCATGTCGCATCCTAGCATAGAAAACTCATCCATTGTCTCCCTCCGGCTACAACAATAATTACCTCAGTAACAGTACATGATGAGGCACGAACAAAGCTCACAAAAGAGAACGTAGTCTCCGACACAAGGTTCCAGATGTTGGAGAGGGAGAATAAGGACTTACGGAAGGAGGTGAGCAATTTAGGGAGACAAATGCAGTCACTGGTAGAGATGATGACCAGTGTTTATAATATGATCAAGGGAACCAAAAGGCCACCGAGGATAGAGAGTCCGCCAAGAAAAAGAAAGCGATGATTTGTATGTCGTAGTCCATATGAGTCGTCAAGTGCCACTGAATAAATGGTAGCGATTTTTTTATCTCGATAATTATTTGTTATAATTCTATAATTCTTTGTTGTAATTCTATAATTATTTTTTGTAACGTGACATTCTTTAATTCTTTAATTCTTTTTTTAATAATTATAACACACAAGTGCCACTGAACAGATCGTTGTAATGTTCAGCCTTCATAAATAAAAGTGATCGCATTTGTTTTTTATAAGAGACTATGATTGGCTTGCAATCAGTTGTATATAAGTGATCACGATTTGTTTTTAATAGAAGGTGTTCTATCACGATCTGTACAACCATCCCACCTAAACCCATCAAATAATCAAGCCAAATTTGTTTGAATATCCTATTGTGATTTTCCTTCACGAGCTTTGTCCTAGGGAACGATACCTTCCATTGCGATTTACACAATGACATTCGAAAATGGCGGAAAAAAAATAAACAAATCAACATGATGTTTAGACTTAGTAAAGAACAAATCAAGTTAGATGGTCTATAATTAAATGAGGTAAATGATTTAAAATCGATTATAATCGTTTCAACATTTATCATACAATAGTATAAATTGTTAAAATGTCTAGCATTCTTAAGTAATCATCACTGCATGATTTTGTCTTCGTTCGTACAAATCGTTATCGCTTTAGCATTTATCTTTCAGTACTGTAAATCATTGTAATCGTTTTCATTCTTAAGTAATGATCGTTGCAGGATTTTGTATTCCTTAGTACAAATCGTTATCGCTTATGTATATAACTTTCAATACTGTAAAACATAGTAGTAGTTTGCATTCTTAAGTAATGATCTTTGCAGGATTTTGTATTCCTTAGTATATATCGTTATGCCTTTAGCATTTAACTTTCAGTACTGTAAATCGTTGTAATCATTTGCATTCATAAGTAATGATCGTTGCAGGATTTTGTATTTCTTAGTATAAATCATTATCGCTTAATAATTTAACTTTCAGTATTGTAAATCATAGTAATTGTTTGCATTCTTAAGTAATATTTTTTGTAGGATTTTGTATTCCTTAGTACATATTGTTATGCTTTTAGCATTTAACTTTCAGTACTGTACATTGTTGTAATTGTTTGCATTCATAAGTAATGATCGGTGCAGAATTTTGTATTTTTTAGTACATATCGTTATCGCTTTAGCATTTAACTTTCATTAGTGTAAGTCATTGTAATCGTTAGCATTCTTAGTAACAGTCGTAAGATATTTAACACTCGTTATTATAAATAATTTGAATGATACATTACAACCACATTCATTTACATGAGTATTTAATTACAATACATCATGGCCAATGGTTTGACTTAGATGCAATACATGACCATCATCATCATCGAAGAAAACAAACATCATCATCAGCATCAACCCACGTCCAAATAGTGATGTGCTTCAAAACATACATCATCAACATCCGCACTTTCAGTTTACTCAGTGTCCTTCGCTAGTCACTGGGAACGAATGAAAGCAAATCTATCTACCAATGGAGGTCCTTATCTGTTTGCAAGTTTTTTTTTTCACGATGTATATTGGCAACAAATAAAGGTATGGATCCCAACGGGCAGAGAAGATGCAACTCGCACGACTAGCATATTTGTCATGAAGTATATCGAAGATTAGGCATATATTTTTTTAACTAAAAGCACGGTTTGCGAACAATTGAGAGTCCGACAGTAGGAATAGATCAAATAGATGGTCATCAACACCCACCTGTCAATCATGCAGAATATCTGTGCTTGCTTCGGTATGGCGGCAAAGATTGAGGATGATTATGGTCGTTATATACTGCATAGGCTTCGATATACTTCACGACAAATACGATACAATCATATGTGTCATGAATATATCGATGTATCCACAGAAGATAACCACTATAATCATCTTCAAAGATTATATAGATCTTTTCTTACGGCGTGAAACAACTAAGTTATCAGCATCAAACACCATCTATCAAGCAAAGGTAGAAGGAACACAGAAGAACAAAGAAGAAAGAAAAATACAAGGAAGAAGAAAAAGGAAAAGAAGAAGAAGAAGAAGAAAAAGAAGAAGAAGAAGAAGAAAAAGAGGAAGTCATAAGAGAAAAAAGAAGAAGAAGTTGCTCTACTGCAGAAAAGAAAGAGGAAGAGAGGTTAAATAGATCAAGGTTTTAGACCCGGACAACGGGTCGGGTCGGGTCACTCCCCCACCTAAACCCATCACACAAATTGAGACGTTGTTCAGACTACAAATTTAGGTAACTTAATAAATACAAATCTAGGTAACTTAATAAATACAAATTGACTTACAACCATAATACTTTAAGTTTCATAATTTAACAATATTTGTCCTATCGCAATTTGCTGTTACGAGCTTTGTCAATATGAACAATATGTCCTATCGCGATTTACACAATGATTGATTCATAAATGGCAGAAAAGAAAACAATAAACATATTGACACGATGTTTAGACTGATACATCATATCACGTTGACTAGTTTTGTAAAAGGCATTTGAAACGATATTTTTTTATTTAATTAATGCATAATATAATTAATTTTTGTGCAGTTTTTTAAAATGGGCGGTAGGTAAAATGACGTTTCCTTTATATATGAATGACACATCGCACAAGTTCAGGAGGGTGTCAATTTGCTTTGCTTCATGATTAAGGAACAGACGAACCAACGATTCCTTTGGAACGGCGTGTTCATAAAATGAACATATAACCTGCTTCATCGCGAAGGGGGTATCAATATTGAGTAAGGAGACGATGACAGCTATAAGGTCAGTGATGTCGACGAAAAAGACGATGACAGCTAGACGACCAACGATGGTGACGAAAGAGATGTCAACAGCTGCACAACCAGCGATGGCAATTCAGGCGTATATTTTCTAAACCTCGTGACTAGTTTCTGCAACATTTACCTCTTATATGGCGCATATTTGATTTGTGTTGTGTACTGTATAAAGAAATTTCAATGTCAAATACTGAATATTATGCTCATGTTAGTGGAACAATCACAAAAAAAGTGTGCGAAAACATTGCAAAGAGCTCCAAGAGAACATCAATCAGATGCAAGATGAATTTGCAGAAGGGAACACTATAAGTAATTTTGTACGTATGAAACCACTATCAGTTATATATTTATGTATGCCATGGGTATGTATGTTAATAAGTTCATATTTGTTGCAAACAGACTATATCTGATTTTATCATGTATATTAAAAGCAACACAACAAGCAATACTAGACGCATCGTCACCCCTTATTTCATGGTATATCAGTACTCTTATTTGTATATTTTATTTTATGATTTACTGTTGTTGCTTCATGTTTTAACCTAACTATTACCACTCTTTCATCCAACAGACGTATGTCCCTCGAAAGCCATACACCATCCAATTTCGAGATGCACTACCATGTTGGGGTAACAATGATCACTGCAGAGACTTTTGGTCAAGTGAAAAGGTAAGTGAACAAATCTCTTGTCCAAGGTTTAAGCCTAACATTCCTAACATAATTTGTCTATCGATTTCTAATATATCGTATCGATTCACAGATATTAATTCATACACTCTGGCAAACTGCTGAGCATTGGGTCTTATACGTGATAGATTTACGGGAAAAACAACTATGGTACTACAACTCATTGGACTTTCACACTGATGTATAACGTGACGTTATGCATTTGGTAAGTTTCTGTCTATAAGTGTATCATATCTTTTACGGTGGCCTGGATTTTACTATATTCTGCATTAACCACAGAAGAGATTCCTAAAAGATATTTTGGGTGTCAACATTGGCGAGTGGAGCTTGCTCTGTGCTGACCATGCTCCTTTATAAAGTAATGGCATCGATTATGGTGTATTCATAATGAAGTATATTGAAGCAATATACAATGGACGAGAACCTGGTTTCGATGTTGTATGCTCTTTATTATCCTTGTTATTGGGGACTCAATTTATACATTGGTTTCACATTATATTTTTGTTGCAGGATGATATATCGGGATTCCGCAACAAACTATGCCAAAAATTGATTGAGTTTCTAAATGCGGAAGAGAAAAAGAATAAGCCGGCAAGAGTATTTACAAGGATTAATATGATGTATAGAGATTACTAACAAATTTTATATACTGTGTATACCAAATTTTGTAAGACTGTATACAAATTATATAAATCTCTCTGGGTTGAAATAAAATTTCAATTTTACTCAACACACAAATAAGTTGGACTATTATTTGTCACCTCTATAGACAACTACTCTCTGTACATATATCTCTACTTACAATTTGAGAATGTTCGTTGTAATCGTTGTAATGTTTGAGAAGTTTGTCTATGTGAATAAATCATTGTAATGTTCTCTCTCGTAAATGTTCGCCCTTTGTAAATGAACATCCTATAAGCGATTAGAGATGTGTATTGTTCAAAAGATATAATTTTCACCCTCCGTGAATGAAAATCACAAAAGGGATTAGCAATATATGTAGTGAAAAAATGCTTGTAATGTTTGCCCTTGGTAAATGAACATCCTATAAAAGATTAGAGATGTGTACTGTTCAGAAATTGTTGTAATACTCACCCTTCGTGAATGAAAATTGTGAAAGGGATTAGCGATATATGCGATGAACAATTGCTTGTAATATTCACCCTTTATAAATGAACCTTCTATAAGTGATTAGAGATGTGTACTGTTCAGAAATTATTGTAATTTTCTCCCTCCGTGAATGAAAATCGCAAAAGGGATTAGCGATCTATGCGGTGAACAAAGTCTTGTAATGTTCGCCCTTCGTAAATGAACATCCTATAAAAGATTAAAGATGTGTATTGTTCAGAAATCATTGTAATGCTCACCCTCCGTGAATGAAAATCGTAAAAGGGATTAGCGATGTATGCGGTGAACAAATGCTTGTAATGTTCGCCCTTCGTAAATGAACATCCTATAAGCGATTAGAGATGTGTACTATTCAGAAATCATTGTAATTTTCATCCTTCGTGAATGAAAATCGCAAAGGGATTAGCGATGTATGCGGTAAACAAAGGCTTGTAATGTTCGCCCTTCATAAATGAACATCCTATAAAAGATTAGAGATGTGTACTGTTCAGAAATCGTTGTAATGCTCACCCTCTATAAATGAAAATCGCAAAAGGGATTAGCGATGTATGTGGTGAACAAAGGCTTGTAATGTTCATCGTTCGTAAATGAACATCCTATAAGAGATTAGAGATGTGTACTATTCACAAATCGTTGTAATTTTTACCTTCCATAAATGAAAATTGTAAAAGAGATTAGCGATGTATGCAGTGAACAAAGGGTTGTAATGTTCGCTCTTCATAAATGAAGATCCTATAAAAGATTAGAGATGTGTATTATTCAGAAGTCGTAATTTTCACCCTTAGTGAATGAAAATCGCAAAAGGGATTAGCGATGTATGCGGTGAACAAAGACTTGTAATATTCGCCCTTCGTAAATGAACATTCTATAAAAGATTAAAGATTTGTACTGTTTAGAAATCGTTGGAATTTTTCACCCTCTGTGAATAAAAATCGCAAAAGGGATTAGCAATGTATGCGGTGAACAAAGGCTTGTAATGTTCGCCCTTTGTAAATGAACATCATATAAAAGATTAGAGATGTGTACTGTTCAGAAATTGTTGTAATGCTCACCCTCCGTGAATAAAAATCGTAAAAGGGATTAGTGATGTATGCAGTGAACAAATGCTTGTAATGTTTGCCCTTTATAAATGAACATCCTATAAGCGATTAGAGATGTGTACTGTTCACAAATCGTTGTAATGCTCACCCTCCATAAACGAAAATCGCAAAAGGGATTAGCGTTTAGTATTTGGGGTTTAGTGTTTAGGTCTTAGGTTTTAAGAATTAGGGTTTGGATAATAGGGTTTAGGTTTTGGGTTTAGGATTTAGGTAGCAGGGTTTATGGTTTATTTTTTAGGGTTTAGGCATTAGGGTTTATGGTTTGTGGTTTAGGGTTTAGGTAGTAGGGTTTATGGTTTAGGGTTTAGGTAGTAGGGTTTAGGGTTTAGGGTATAGGTAGTAGGGTTCAGGGTTTAGTGTTTAGGGTCTAGGGTTTAGGGTGTAAGGTTTAGGGTTTAGGGTTTAGGGTTTAGGGTTTAGATAGTAGGGTTTAGGTTTTAGAAATTTAGGGTCTAGGTAGTAGGGTTTAGGGTTTAGGTTTAGGATTTAAGGTTTTGGGTTTAAGGTTTAGATAGTGTGGATTTAGGATTTAGGTAGTAGGGTTTAGGGTTTAGATAGTAGGGTTTAGGCTTTCGGGTGTAGGGTTTAGGATTTAGTGTATAGGGTTTAGTGTCTAGGCTTTTGGGATTAGGGTTTATGATTAGGTTTCAGGGTTTAGTGTTTAGGGCATCGGGTTTTAGGTTTTAAGAAGCGACCATAACAATGATATATCAATCATTGTCTTTGCGAACGATAGCGATATATAATATCGTGATTTAACGAGCTTTGTGTTTTAGGTATTGGGGTTTAGTGTTTAGGGTGATGAGCTTTGTCTATGTGAATGATATATCCTATCATAATTTATAACTTTATGCCGATTTAAGTCATAGTTGCAAATCGATATCGCTGCAACGATTTGTCCTATCCAGATTTGTTTTGACAAGCTTTGACTAAGTTAACGATTTTCCTATCACGATTTACACAATGACATATAAAAGACCAAAAAAAGGTTGAAAACTAAATCCACACGAGATGTGCTATCGTGATTTGACTACTACGTCCTATCATGTTGATTAGTTTTGTAAAAGGTAGATGAAATGATATTTTTTAATTTAATTAATGCGCAATGCAATTTATTTGCTTGCGCTTTTTGAAAACTGGCATTATTTTTTGAAAAATGGCGGTTTGTGAAACAACGTTTCCTTTATATATGAATGACACGTCGCACAAGTTCTGGATGGTGTGGCTTTGCTTTGCTTCGTGAACAAGGAACAGACAAACCGACAGTTCCTTTATAAACAATGTGTTTATGAATTAAACATATAACCTGCTTCATCACAAATGGGGTATCGATGAAGGAGATGAGGAAGGAGAAGATGACAGCTACACGACTAACGATGGTGATTCAGGCATATATTGTTTAAACATCGTGTCAATTTTCTTTAAAATTTGCGTCTTTTATGGTGTTTATGCAATTTGTGTTGTGTACTGTATAACAGAATTTCAATATCATTTCTTAAATATTCTGCTAATATTAGTGGAATATCCACAAAAGGCGATGCTCGAAAACTCAACAAAGAGCTCCAAGATAACATCAAATGGATGTAAAACGAATATGCAGAAAGGAACACTATTAGTAATTTTGTACGTATGAAACCACTATCAGTAATATATTTATGTATGCCATGGTATGTATGTTAACAAGTTCATATTAGTTGCAAGTTGACTATATTTGATTTCACCAAGTATATTCAAAGCAACACAACAACCACTACTAGACGCATCACCAGCCCTTATTTCATGGTATATCGGTTCTATTTTATGTTTGTTTTGTTTTTTGATTTACTCTTATTGCTTCATGTTTTAACATTGATATTATCACTGTTTCGGCCAACAAAGTATTGTACGTCGATTGCCATACTCCATTGGATTTTAAGATGGACTACCATACTGGGTTAACGATGATCATTGTGAAAACTTTTGGTCAAGTTAAAAAGTAAGTGAACAAACCTCTTGTGCAAGGTTATGACATAATAGTCCTAACACCATTTGTATAATCGATTTGTAGATATTGATTCCTACACTCTGACAAACTGAAGCACATTGGGTCTTATACGTGATGGATTTAAAAGAAAAACAACTATGGTGCTACAATTCATTGGAGTTACACAGTGGTGTATGTCGTGACGTTTTGCATTTTGTAAGTTTTCATCTATAAGGACATCGTATCCTGTACAAAGGTCAAGAATTTACTTTCTTCTACATGAACCATAGGTGGGATTCCTCAAATATGCTTTCGGTGTCGACATTGGTGAGTGGATCTTTCGCTCAGCAAAAGATGCTCCTTTACAAAATAATAGCGTCGATTGTGGCATATTTGTAATGAAGTATATTAAAGCAATATACAATGGACGAGAACCTCATTTCGACGTTGTATGTTGATTTCAAGTAATATTACCCTCTATTATTTGGGACTCAATGTATAACTTGGTGTCACATTACATTTTTATTGCAGGTTGATATGCCTAGATTCTGCATAGAACTATGCGGAAAACTGACAGAGTATCTAATTGCAGAAGAGAAAAAAACTCAGCCAGCAAGAATACCTAAAAGGCAATGAACGACGGAACCCCCCACACAGGAGTAATTTGATGTACATCAACTTCCAGTAGATTTTATAGACTGTATAACCAAATTTTATATAAACAATTCTTGTAGACTATGTATACAAATTATGTAAATATCACTAGGTTTAAATAAATAAAATTTCAATTTCACTAAACATGACAAATAAGTTGGACTGTTATATAGCAAAAGCAAATCGTTGTTATGTTCGGCCTTCGTAATTGAAAATCGCAAAAGCGATTAGCGTTGTGTAAAGTAGAAATGAGCTGTTTTCTTTAACGTGACTTTCTATAAGTGTATAAACCTATTTTAATTAGTGTAGCACACAAATGTCATTGAACAAATAGTTGTAATGATTGACCTTCATAAATTAATATTGAACGAGCATTTATATAAGGCTTAAACGATTTGCACAAACATTCATAAACGACGATCACGATTTGCAATGAGGTTTGTCTTTAAGACAATGAGCTTTGTCTATGTGAACTATAAGTACCATCGCGATTTACACAATGACATATGAAGGTTACGTGCTATCATGATTTGCTTTTACGGACAATGTCTATGTCAACACAATTTCCTAATTGCTTTTACGGGCGATTGGGGTTCAAGGTTTAAGGATTTTGGATTTTACTTCAACGATACAAAACGAGTTAAATTCTTAAATACAAATTGATTTTGTTCGCAAATAAAAACAAAGACATATCATTCTCATTGTAACTTCGTAACTACGTAACTACGTAACTACGTAACTACGTAACTACGTAACTACGTAACTACGTAACTACGTAACTACGTAACTACGTAACTACAAATCCATATGATTTACAACCACATTCATATAGAAAAAATATTAGTATTTAGTTACAATATCAATGGGAGGACAATTCCGTCAAATGCATATCTATCTTTTAGAGACTCAAATTTTTACAGAAGAGATCACCAAAGCATCCATATCATTCATCGTCGCGTCCTTCTATGTTGAGAATACATCCTCTGCATGCAAACGAGCTCGAGGAAAATGGCAGCCTACTGTACCATTTTTCTCGGACTAAGGTCGATTCTTAGAGACTCTACCATTGGTGCTCTCTTGACAATAAGCTTCAAAGGTCAGAAATTGTTTCCTTGAAGGAGCCGAGGGGATACATGATAGATCGCTCACCCTATGTATTTGTCATGAAGTATATCGAAGATTAGGTAGATATTTTTCCAACTGTGAAGTATGGTTTATGAACAATACAGGGTCTGACAGTAGGAATAGATTAAATGGATGGACATCTGCATCACCCCCCTGTCTATCAAGCACAGGTAGAAAGAACACAAAAGAACAAAGAAGAAAAAAAAATACAAGGAAGAAAAAGAAGAAGAAGGCGGAGGAGAAAAAGGACGAAGAAGAAGAAGCTGCGCTGCCGCATAAAAGAAAGAGGAAGAGAGGTTAAATAGATTAGGGTTTTAGACCTGGATAATGGGTTGGGTCGGGTCGGGTAGGGTTTTATATATAGATCTATATTAGGGTTTTACATTTTATAGGGTTTTAGGCATGTGTACAGGCATCGACACAATGTGTAGTCTTGGTAAAGTACAAATCCAATTAACAGTTGCAAAATGTTATGAGTAAATTGCTATATTACATATCTATATTGTTCACATAGACAAACAATGACATGTCTTTGTTTAGTGTTTAGTGCTTACTGTTTAGTGTTTAGGGTTTCGGGCTTACTGTTTAAGGTTTAGGGTTTAGGGTTTTGTGTTTTGTGTTTAGGGTTTAAGAAGCTACCAAGACAACGATATATCTTTGTTTGTCTTAGTCAAATCACGATAGCGATATTTAATACCGTGATTGATGAGCTTTGTGTTTTAGGTTTATGGATTTTTGGTGAAGGAAATTGGATTAAGGGTTTAGGGTCATGATCTTTGTCTATGTGAACGATATAGCCTATCACAATTTACAATTTCATGCCGATTTAAGTCATTGTTGAAAATCGATTTCGCTTCTACGATTTGTTTGATCGAGATTTGTGTTGATGAGCTTTGTCTAGTTAACGATTTTACTATCATGATTTACACAATCACATATAAAAGATGCAAAAGATGATGAAAAACAAATCCAAACGAGACTTGCTATCGTGATTTGACTGATTTGTCCTATCGCTTTGACTAGTTTTGTATAAGGAAGATAAAATGGCATTTATTAACTTCATTATTGCGCAATGCAATTTATTGGCTCTCATTTTTTGGTAACACGCGTTATTTGTTTGAATACTGGCGGTCTGTGAAATGTCGTTTTCTTCATATATGAATGACATGTCACACAAGTACTAGATGGATTGATTATCCTCTGTTTCATGAACAAGTAACAGACAAACCGGCGGTTTCTTTATAAACCTCGTGTTTGTGAATCAAACATATAACCTGCTTCATCGCAAATAGGGTATCGATATCAATGAAGGAGACGAGGAAGGAAATGATGACGACTACACAACCAACGATGACGATTCAGGCGTATATTATCTAAATATCATGTTCATTTTCTTCAAAATTTATCTCTTTTATGCCGTTTATGCGATTTATGTTGTGTACTGTATAATAGAATTTCAATATCGTTTATTGAATATTCTAGTAATTTCAATATCATTTATTGCAAAAATATTAATAAATGGTGAAATCGATTTGCACAAGCAATGACAATACACCTTTACCATGATTTTTGCTCATGAACAGAGCAATTGCCATCCAGTTGTGACCGACATAGACATCAATCCATAAATCGTTATACCATCATGATTTACAAAATGATATATGTCTTTTAGACAATGAGCTTTGTCTAAGTGAACGATACATACCATCACGATTTACATAATGACCTATGACGACTACATGGTGTAGCGATTTGCTATTACGGGCAATGTCTATGTCATCGATTTTTTTTAATCGCTTTTACGAATGACTGAAAAAGATGGTTTAAGGATTTCGGGTTTTGCTTCAATAATAAAAAATGAGTTAGATTCTTGAATACAAACGATTTCATTCAGAAATAAAAATAAAGACATGTCGTTGTTGTCGTAACTTTGTAACTACAAATCTACATGATTTACATGATTTACAACCACATTCGTATATAAAAAATATTAGTAGTTAGTTACAATGTCTATGAGTAGCTGAGGATACATCCTCTCCAAGTAAATGAGCTCAATAGTAATGGCATCCCACTGTACCTTATTTCTCAGTAAACGAGCTTTGCTGTTTTGTTAAACTCTTAACAAATTTGACAATGTGGAAATTGGGTCATGCAAAGAGGCATGACAACTAACTTGATGGTGATACTTAAAAATAGTCCACAGGCGATTCCTGTGTTCCATAGCTCACTTTCGAATTGATCTGAGCCTCTCATAAAACAGAAAATATAAGACACTGCATTAAGTTTCACAAGAGATTCAAATATCCTCCCAACATTGATTACATACCAAAAGACTTGTAAAACTGAAGCTATCATTCCAGAAAATCTGGTCGGGAGGATCAAAGGTTACAACATTGGAAATTACATCTGTAGGGTATTGCTGCATGTTGAAAATTATACAAGTTAGATATTGATAAGCTTCACGTAATGCAATTTACATGAGAAGCAATATAATGTCTTACATACATGTTCATGCGAAGGGCTTTGTTGCTTTTGATTAGAGGTTGGTTGTTTTTTAGACCTTTTCTTGCCCACCAATTCTAGTGCACCATTTTCCCTCTGACGACTGCGATCAAAGGTAGGTTTTCTTTTGATACCCTTCGCTTGGTAAATATTTTAATCATAATCAACAATGTTTACTCCTGACTTATTGAAGATGATGTTTACGCTTCGACGCAGCTTCTCAGGAGTGTCAAGGAAAGTATGATTTTCACCTATGCTATTTGATCCCATTATCTTGAACTGAAATTCATGAGCTGCAATAGACTGATGGTAAATTAACTGCATATTTTCAAGTAACTCCCTTGACACTTTTCTCATGCATACATAGGCTTCTTCACTTTTCGATGTCAAATCTGCAACATGCATAAATGACCTACATAGTTGTTGGTAACAAGAGGCTATGTGGCACTTCTCATCAACACCAGATTGACTGACATTATCCATATCTAGCAATTCAATCTTTGCTTGTCTCCTCCATCTTCACATTAAATATGACTCAGGTATTTCTTGTATCTTCTCTTGATTAAGTGTCTTTAATGCATGATGACATAAAAAACCTTTGAATTCATACATTTTGCACATACATTCAACTTTTCCGTTGTCAACATTATACGTGACATGTGCTTCTTGCCTTTTCTGATGCTCTTCGCCCTCCCATAAAATATGGTATTTGTGCATATTCTCGGTTTTCATGAGTCCTATGTTGCAATTCATGACATGTATAACCTTTTTCTTAATCCATTCAAATGCAGTTAATGTATATAGATCTGCAGGTTGCATCAATATTTTTATGCTCAAAGTTACAGAGTGTGTATTGAAGCATTTCACATCATGTTCAAGCTCATTTTGTCTTAAACCGTTTATAAATAATTTATATTGTTTCATGAAGTGAAACATTGTTAAACATGAATACATGGTTTTCTTCAGCGTGACATGCATAGATTCAGCTCTTTGTGTGCTTATCATACATGCACAAAAGTATTGTCTTCCATATGCCAATGCCCACTTCTTTTTTTCTGCATATAAATTTTGTAACCACAAACAGTCTTCAAGGTCATATATCTGAATCATTTCCTCTTAATCTGACATAAAGGTGACCTCATCTACGCTCTCAAGTACACACCTTGTAAGCTTTTTGTCAAACCCTGTCTTCTGATTAAATATGTGTCCTATATTCTTTGTTGTATTTTGAAAGATATGCCACAAACATACACGATGATGTGCATCTGACCACACATGAAATACTGCAGTCGTAATTGCGTGATCACCATATGTAAGTACAACTTCAGGTTGCTTCCCATTCATTGTCTGTGTAAATACTCTAAACAACCACTCAAAGCTTTCCTTGGTCTGATCATACAAAAAAGTGTTGCCTAATATACAACTCTGTGAGTGATGGTTCACTCTGATAAACTGCGCAAATGGCCATTGTTCAGTATTAATCTTCACTGTCATATAAAAAATAAGCACATTATTGAAGCATTCATAATCTGCTCTTGACTTTGAATCCGTCCAAAACATATTCACAACATATCCATCTTTATCCAGCTGCATTGCACTAAAGAAACCAGGGTCAATGCTTGATTTCTTCTGTAAGTAATCAACCAAAGAACATATTTCTCCATTCTTCATGTTATACGTCCTCTTCCTTCTCAAGTGGTTTCTTAGATCCATAGGTGTGAATGACACATTCTCGCGACCACCATCTATGTGCGCAAACAAATTATATATCTTCCTTGGTGCAATGCCGATGCTATCAATTATTTCAGCCATTGCAGCATGCACTACAGTTACTTTACGATGTGACCTTAACATAGGAGTCATAAATGAAATAGATAAATCATGATTATGATCACTGATTAAAGTACGAACTACATATTTCTCATTCAGAAGTCTTCTTAACACCATTATCGCTGGACATCCATATCTTGATTCTGGCATGCTCTTTGTTGGATTTCCAATTAATTTCTTCCAACCTTCCTTAGAACAAACATATGTCTTTCTCACCACGACACCCTGTGCATTTTTTGACCAAGAAAACCTTCTAACACTGAGGCCAAATTTTAAGGCATAATTATTGTAACATTTATATGTAGCATCCTCAGTATTAAACTGCATTCCTTCTATGAGAACAGAGTCAGGTGTACTATCATGTACATTCCCAGTGCCTGCACCTTTATCAAGTATACTGTCAGGATCGTCTACCTCATTATCGAATTGCATTTTTTCTGCTGGAACATTCAAGTCAAGAGTGAATCCAATGCTTGCACCCTTGTTATCATGTGCATCATTAGTGTAGGTGTTTACTTCTTCAGGTGCGTCATTAATACATATGTTCACTTCTCCATATCTTTCAAATGATTGAGATAGATCATCTTCATTACAACCAGATGATAAGCTCACCACTATTATAAGCAAGATATCAATTTGCATTAGCAAGCGCATACGTTTACTATAATTTATTCAAGATGCATATAACAATGGATACTGACATGGTTAAGCAAGTCAAAGAAATGATTTAATTAATCGCAATGTAAAAGCAATTGTGGTTTGTTATTTGCTTATACTATGCATCGAGTTGTTACTTATCATGCCAATAAAAGAAATGACATGTCATACATGTGTGTTGACGATAGCGCTTTAATTATATCTACGATGCTGTGATGCGAGTTCAATAAAAATCGCTAAATGAGCAGCAATTTGAATACAAAAATCACCACCGCAAGCGCGTAAAAATGTATTTTTGCACACACACGTTTTAAAAGACTTTCTACAAATATCTTACAAATATATACTACAAAACACATAATATCTTACAAATTGATATACATATCGCATAATATATTACAAATCGATACGACAATTCAGCATAATACCTTACAAATCGACACTACAAAACACATAATATCTTATAAATCAATAAATATATCGTAAAATATATTACAAATCGATATGAAAATTCAACATAATAGCAAACAAATCGATATTAAAAAATAAGACAATATCTCACAAATCGGTAGTATGTTACTAAAACCATGATTTAAGATACAATGCATATGCTGAGTGAATGGAGGATACCGGATGGGGTAGAGGCCCTTCCTCGCATTTGTAAACAAGCATTCTTGCCAACAGTGAAAGTGTACTAGGATCAAGGCAACGAGCACTAGAGGGGGGGTGAATAGTGCTTTTAAAACTTTCTGCGGAATATTGAATGATTTTGCAAATCTCAAAGCAAACACACAAAGAACACAAGATTTTATCCTGGTTCGGTCAAACCCGACCTACATCCAGTCCCCAAGCAAAACCCGCTTGAGATTTTCCACAATCAACCTTGTAAACTACAAGATCACACAGACCATAACCGGTCCCACTTTCAGTAACAATCCTACTGAAAGCAAACAACTCCTTTACACCAAGGAGTCCTTCTTTTTACACAAAAGAAATAACAACTTACAATACAACCTATGAGCCTTCCTTTTGAATGCAAATGAGATGCAATTGGCTTTTGAGGTTGTTGAAACACTCTACTCACGAATTCACTATCTCTCAAAGTGATTTGAGTGAAAAACTGAAGTGAAAATATCACGTGAGTGAGAAAACAAATACTTGAATGAATAGGAGTGAAAAGCAAGAAGTAACTCAATATAATTCTATTGAATTTTTATGTTTTTGAGTGTAGAATGCACTCATATTTATAGTTAAAATATTCCATACGTTGAGAGTATGAAAGGGTGTCAAAACTGTCCATTTTGAACGATCAAAACGTTTGAAAAATGAAAAGACATGCCTTTTTGAAGTTTCAGGAAAACGGCAAAATTAGTCGACTGAAACATCAGTTAGTCGACTAATAGTTAGTTATTAGTAGACTGACAGTTATCGTCGGTCGACTGATCTGTTAATCGAGCCGTTTGAAAATCTGAACTTTTGAAACTTAGTCGACTGGAGAAAAGTTAGTCGACTGATAATATCATCAGTAGACTGAAAATCCTTTTAGTCGACTGCTGCTAAAATCTTCTGAAAAACAAACATTCTGTTCGGTCGACTGATAAAAAGCATTAGTCGACTGCTGCTAAATTTTTTCAGAAAACACATGTTCTGTTCAGTCGACTGATAAAACCATTAGTCGACTGCTGCTAATTTTCCAGAAAACATACATTCTATCCAGTCGACTGATAAAACCTTCGGTCGACTAATTTGACAAGAATGACTTTTTAGAAAATATGGCGCGAAAGGATTAGTCGACTGATAAGTCTATTGGTCGACTAATAAACATGAAAATTTAAGAAAAGAGTTTTCTAAAAAGATTTTCAAAAGAGTTTCTTTTTGAAAAGTTTTTCTAAAGACTTTTAAGGTGAAATGCAACCTAAATATGCACTCTAAGTAAGGCTCTTACAAGAATCTAAGACTTTTAATGAATTAAACATTTGCACACTAGTCTTCAAGGATTCTTCACTGAATTCTTCAATTTCTTCATAGCCTTAGCTGAAATGCAGTTGATTCCACTTGCTCATCATCAAAACCTTGTACTTGAAGTATCATGTATGGCTTCATTGTCGTAACAAACAGGTCTCAATGTCTTACAAATATCGATAAGTTTCCAACCATCAAAAGGACAAGATCCACCTGCAATAACAAAACAACGCTTTAATGGCACTCAAGACGACATACGATCTTCAATGATAACACGATGACATGGAAAGATACTCACGACGCCTTAATGGCACTGGTTGGAATGTTTGTGCGTCATTGCTTTCTTCCATAATACCTAACGACAACAAAAAAGAAGAGAAGACTGTAAAAAGAGATGGCCGACAAATTCGCCTATGACGCCCACCAATGATCGAACCAGTCGATCGCGAACACGGAAATGTTTTGTAACACAAGGCAGAAACGAGAAGGCGACAATGTGTTGTAAAACAGGCTAAAAAACAAGGCGAGAACCTCGACTCGAGATGACGATAAAGTTTGCATTGTCAAAGGGAGCTCCTGTTACAGCAGATGACACAAAAGTTTACTGCTTAGGGCGAAAACGGAACGTTTGGACTTTAAAGAGTTAACATCATACTTTCTGGATGAAGGACTTTTTTTGTCCTTTTCTCAAACTGTCGTTTCCCTTCTTTTGAATGGAGGATATTTTTGTAATTTTCTCGAACCATCGTTTCATGGCGAGCATAGCATGAAAGGGTACTTAAGGCTTTGCAACCGCACCAGATTACGATGCTAAGTGATGCCGACACACACGGGGGATACGAGCTCCATGAGCTCTTATAAGTGGCGCTCATTGGGACCCCCAAAAATGAGATGTAGCTAGCAGCCATCTTCGGGGGAGAACACACACCACCCTCTCATCAAGGTGTACTCAATATACCCACAACGAGTCAATATAATTTAAGGAGCTTATTTGTACTAAATATACATGTAAGCCACCTGGACCAAGCCAGTCAAGTCAGATATCCGAACAAAACCATAACCCAAACCTGATCTAATATTACTCAGATCAGGATCGGGTCAATTCAAAAAATATTCAAGTCTGCATTTTTTTTATGTCTATACTCTATACCTGATGATTGGGTTCCGGTTCGAGCCGAATACCTTATACAAACCCGATCTATTGACAACTCTCTCTCTCTCTCTCTCTCTATATATATATATATATATATATATATATATATATATATATATATATATAATGAAAACCTACAAAAAAGGCACAATGCTAAATAAAACGTGTTCATAGTATTTTTTTTTTTTGAAATTCTGACCCATAGATATGTTCAACATGATTGATTTACTAGAAATTGATGCTTGAATGATGCATTTTTGGATAAAAATGGTATTTAGAATCTCTAAAACTAATAAAAAGTCTAAGCTATTGATTTTTGAAACCATATAAAAACATATTCGTACGGTTAGAATTTTGAAAAAGATATTGAAAATCGAATAGCATGTTTCATTTAGCATCGTGCCCATTTTGTAGGTTTCTATTTATTGAATACACTATATATATATATATATATGTGTGTGTGTGTGTGTGAAAACTGAACATATTAAGCCATCTTTTCTAATTCTACCCCATTAGGCCCCATAGTTTGAAGTGTTTTATGATAGATCTGAACCATTAGACGTGTTTAGCATGCTCGATTTAATGGGAATCGACACTTGGATCATGTTTTTCAACAAAAAAGATATATTTTTATAAGTTGGGAAAATTGATGCTTTCATAGCCATTGATTTTGGATCATCAGAAAAACTTATATACAAGTCAGATTCTGATGATCCAAAAGCTAGTTCCCACTAAACAAAACCGAGGTGTTAGAAGTGAGAAAAAATACCAAAAACTACAATTTTTGAAGGGGCCTAACAGGGCAAAATGAGTGCATTACTCTCTGTATATATATGTGGAGAGAGAATTGAACATATTAGGCTTCATTTCTGGTTCTGTCTCATAGGTTTTAAGTATTTTATGATAGATCTGAATCGTTAGATGTGTTTAGCCTGCTCGATTTAGTGGGAGTCGACTCATAGATCATGTTTTTTAACAAAAAAAACATGTTTTTTTGAGCCAGAAAAAACTGTTACATTCCTAGACATTGATATTTGATCATTGAAGATTCCGAAAGCTTGTTCCCACTAAACAAAATCTACAGATCTCATCTACAGTGTTAGATGTGAAAAAAAAAACTTAAAACTATGATTTTTAAAGGCCTAACAAGACCTAACGAAAAAGGGGCCCCATATATATATATATATAAGAAAACCCTCTTAAACCTCCCCCAATAAATTTTTTTTGATATTTTTCAAAATTTTGATCGTATAGATGTATTCAATAGGATTGATTTACTATAAATCGACACTTAGAATCATGAATTTTGGATTAAAAAATTTGTATTTGTAGCCTGAAAATTTTATAAAAATTGTACACCTTGATTTTGAAACTTATAAAAACCTATCCATGCATCGTTTCTTGTTTCGTGGGAACCGTTTGCTACTTAGAACTGAATATATTGTTTACCGTTGATTTTGAAACGCATACAACTGGGAAGCAGATCAGGTCATGCTGAAAAATGAGCGTTTTTGCTCATGCTGACATCGTGGCCATCCGATTTGCATTTTAAAAAGCTCAAAAGTCAACAAAACCACGTGGCATTCATCCAAAATGCAAACAGACGGCCACGATGTCCGCATGAGCAAAAACGCTCATTTTCATCGTGACCTGATCTGCTTCCATACAACTGAAGCTTCATTTCTCGTTTGAAAATTTTAAGCCAGGCATGGATAAAAATTTAGCCAGTAATACTATTTTATAGAAAACAACGTAAAGGAAATTTATGTGACAATCACGTCTGCAACAAGCTACTGACAGGTGATACCGACAAGATTCCCACATATTGCTCAGATCAATCACCTTTTATCAGAAGGAAGTACACCTACCTTTGGCTTTGGCGAGGGCAAACACCAAAATCATCCCTACCTTGATACTCCTTGGGATTTTATTAGTGCAAGTTATTTTGATCAAATCGGATTGCATGAATGTGATCTGAATCATTCATCCAACTTGTGTGCAGGATCGTTTGGCCATTCATTCAAAAATCAATGGTTGACAAAACATAAAACTTTGTGATTTAAAAAAAAAACATATTTTTTGCTAAAAACAAAAAAAAAACAATCCAAGGGTTGTTTTTATTAAATTGACCAGCCTGAATCCATCTATAAGGTTAGATTTGTTCAAAACATCTTGCATCATAAGATTTAAGAGGGGTATTAAGTTGGGGGTTGACATAGGAGATGAGTGGAACCCAGCCTCCCATAGCCCATTGAGCAGAGCTTTCTTGGGCTTAGTTTAATTTGCACTATTCCATATTTTAAAAGTAGTTCTGCTTGTTTTAATTTTTTAATATTTGTAATGTATATATTTAAACAATTCTCATTGTATCTCAAGTGGTCCAACAAAAATCTTGGGGACTCCAGCGTTTTGTGGGATGAAATAAAAGTAATAATTTCTGTTGCCAACTAAGTTGAGGTTTAGCCATGGACAATAAGAACTGTATAACCAATGAACTTGTTTTTCTGTCCAACAAAATGGTTCTAAAATAGGAATCCAAAGCAATTTATGCTTTCAATAAAAAGAAAAAGTTGGTGATTTGAGACAATTATTAAAAAAAAAGTAATAGTTTTTGGTCATGAAAGATGCGGCTCTTAGTCTTAACCAAGATCGAAGGAAAGTAATTGCCTTCTAATGAAAATTTCACATGAATTACAGATTAGAGTATTTGACCATAGTCACAAATATCGCCTATAATTTAAAAATATCGTGAATTTAACATCAGATGTTGCTGTTAAACTGCAATATTTTTAAAAAACACTTTTTCCAATGTTGTGTAGTATTTGCATATTTATTATGTAGTTTATACATAATTCATACTTTTTATATAACAATAGTTTCCCACCAATGGGGCCTCTGCTTCTCTTGCAGGTGCAGCTAGTGCACGTCACATTGTGTTGGGAGGATGCAAGTTCGAATTCCAATGGTGTTGGTGTATAACGGGTAGGGGTCTGCCTAACTCCAGCTTGCCTTTCAAAAAAAATAGTATTACGAATTAAAAAAAAAACCACCAAACATTTTAAAATTTTGTGAGATTTTTCATCGCCAAGATTCTTTTTGCTTGTGTTTTATTGGAAATTTTTTAAAAAATAAACTCTTTTCTATGATGGGAATGCACGTCCTATGCTCTTTATAAAGATTTGGTTCATTTAATATTTTTTACCAAAATACCTTTGAAAAGTGTTTAGTCTCTTTAAAGTGAAAATTTTGGTAGTTTAGATAGAGTATTTTTTTGTTATTTTTAATACTTTGAAAACCTTGTGTTTTAGGATTGCTTAAGATTGTTGCTAAGCAACGTGCATGGTTGAGGCACAATGTGGCGCTTTGATGGTGCAGTTTGCATGCTTGCAACAGTGCGAAACACCTTCAAAAGCGCCTAGATTTGTTTTGACGAAACCAAGCTCACCTTGACTTTTCACAATCTTCTTAAAAGAAAACTGGAAAACAGGGGCAGAAGAGAAGAAAAAACCATGACGGATGCTATAAGAAGAGTGGATGATTGCCTCTCGACCTTTGGTGCAACTCAAATCCCTTGTTCAAGAACTCCGACTGTCAAAATGAGAGGGGGAAACAAGGTCCGCAGAGGAAAAAGAGGAGCAAAGAGAGGAAAATCCCAGCATCTTCTTGAACTCTATAAGAAAGATTGCTATGAGAAGGCAGAATATGGTGTTGATAATATATTAATATTTTGTCTTCTCTTTTATGACAAAGAACCCTCACCGAAGCAAGGAAAACAAGTAGTCTAACCAATTAAAATTAGATCAGGGGAGCTCAATGATGTGTGAGTTAGGATCTCCAGATGAATCAATTGTAAGAATTACATTAATTTTTTCTTAAATAGGTAAGAACCAACAACTATTTATGTTTTTTGCCCACAATGGGCTCCGCGCTTTTGGTAGGGAAGACTTGTGAATGTCACCAAGTTGACAAGTTCAAAACCCACAGGTGGCACCTCTTGTCACAAGGTCGAAGCTGAGTGTACTCCCCGTAGTCGGGCAGGAGGGACCTCAAGAGTTTTACCAACAGGAGGCCAACCGATGTGAGATCGATGATGGGGTTATTCCCTCTTGAATTATCCCCCAAAAAAACTACTACTGTTTTTTTCTCAATGGACAAGAGCCAACAGCTACTTCTGAGGTTTTCAAACATGTGGCAGCCCTATTAGGGGATAGGGGGAGCACTTGCTGGACATGCCCTTTTTTTCACAGAGGAACCACGCATGGGATCAAAGACCCAACTGTGTAAACCTGTGGTGCACCCCTTGTCCCTAGGGAGTCGCCTTGCTTTGGTTAACACAAGGGTGTAGCGCCAGTGGGAGTCAAATCCTAACTGCCCCATCTGATAGTCGAAGCCCATCTTAACTACGCTAACCCCTTTGGGACGAAGCAGGTTATATGCCCCCCCCCCCCCCCCCCCCCCAAAGACACACTGTAGCAAACATTATGTGTTCGGGGGTCTGAATGAGTGCCACATATGTAAGCACGTGGGACACGTATCCTCGTGTGTGTCAGCATCACTTAGCATGAGAGTTTGGTGCGGTTGCAAAGACTTAAGTACCATTTTCCGTCATTCTTGCTATGAAACGATGATTCAAGAAAAGGATAAAAATGTCCTTCATCTAGAAAAGTGAAACGACATTTCAGAATCCTCTATCTAGAAAAGTGAAACACCGGTTCCAGAAAAAGATAAAAATGTCCTCCATGAAGAAAAGGGAGGATGATGTTAACTCTTTAAAGTCTAAATGTTCCATTTTTGTCCTAAGCAGTAAACATTTGCACCATCTGTTGTAACAGGATCTCCCTCTGACGATGCACCCTTTGCCATCGTCTGTTATCGTCAGAGCACCCTTTACCATCGTCTGTTGTTGTCGGAGCATCCTTTGCCATCGTCTACGTAGTGAGAGCATCGTTGCCACTATCGGTTGCATCTATCTTCTGGGTGTTTCTCCTCCACTGTCGAATTACCAAAACTTATGGCATTTTGGTGAGTTTTATTTAAGGTTTCATTTTGTAAACAAATCGATTTTTAAATCTCAATGCTAAATCTTACAACTGGTTGTATTATTCATGCTAAATAACACCTATTTTTATATTAAAACAAATCGATTTGTACCTATCCACCTTCTGGAAGTCAAAAAATAGTTAGCACAATTTGTTCTTATGAAGGCCAAACATTACAACGATATGTACTTGTGAATGCTAAATTTTTGCAACGATTTGTACGTTGGAATGCATCAATGATTTATACATTTAATACAATAGTGATTTATATGTTTGATGCAACAACGATTTATATGTTTGAAGCAGTAGTGATGTGTATTTATGATTTATGAAGTTACCACGATTTGTACTTAAGTTTGCTAAATCGTACAACAATGTTTACTTATGAAGCCCAATTGTTACAACGATATATACTTATGAAAGTTGTGATTTCTACAATGCTTTGTAAATTTGAAGCATCAACTATTTATACATTTAAAGCAGTAACAATGTGTATTTATGAAGTTACCTCGATTTGTACTTAAGTTTGCTAAATCTTATAATGATGAAGCCAAATATTGTGACAATTTGTAATGTTGGTGATTGTTTAACGAAAGGGATAATTTATAATATTATATACTTAGAGAGTCGGTTGTAACATATAATGATGCAATTAAATTTATGTGTTGTGCATATTAGCATTGACTAAAGCTCGTAAGACAAGAAAGTCCTCGTTGTTTGATGGGATGATTATTGGAGAATTTATCCACCAGTCCCATATATATGAGCATTATGAAAGGTACCAAAATATAATAAAGATTGAGAATAATAAAAACAGAGACAAAGCATTGGAATTGTATAATGCAGAGCATTATCCATCAGATATTGAGGCTGAAGAGCAAAAGAGGAAGGATGAGGAAGAACTAAATATGAAGAAGAAGAAGAAGGACGACGAAGAGCAGGAAAAACAAAGGAAGAAGGAAGAGGAGAATGAAAAGCAAAGGAAGAAAAGGCAAATAAAGAAAAAGGAAGAGGAGAGGGAAAGGCAAAGGCAAAGGAAGAAGGAGGAGGAGAATGAAAAGCAAAGGAAAAAAAAGCAAATGAAGAAGTTGGAGGAGAGAGAAAGGTAAAGAAAGATTAAGGAGAAGGAGGAAGAGAAGGAAAGGCAATTGAGGAAGGAAGAGAAGAAAAGGCAAATAATGAAGATGGAAGGGAAAGGCAAAGGAAGAAGCATCAGGATGAAGGAAAGGCAAAGGAAGGAAGAGAAATAGGATGAGGAAGAGAATGAAAGACAAAGAAAGAAGGAGGAGGACGAGGAAGAAAATGAAAGGCAAAGGAAGGAGAAGGAAGACAAGGAAGAAAAGGAAAGGCAAAGGAAGGAGAAGGAGGACGATGAAGAGAAGGAAAGGCAAAGGAAGGAGAATGAGGACGAGGAAGAGAATGAAAGGCAAATGAAGGAGAAGAAGGATGAGGAAGAAAAGAAGGATGAGAAAGATAAGGAAAGAGAAACGAAGAAGCATGAGGAAGAATAGAAGGAAAGAGAAAGGAAAAAGCAAGAGGAGGAATAGAAAGAAAGAGAAAAAAAGAAAGAAGTAGAAAAGTAAAGGAGGGAGGCGACAGAGCGAAGAAGCAATAAGAAAGGCAAAGGAGAAGAGGAGGAGGAGAGAATGCATGGAGAACAAGAAAGGTAGAGGAGGGAGGAGGAGGAGCGAATGATGGAGCAACAAGAAAGGCAGAGGATGAAAGGAGGGAATAAAGAGGAGAAAAGTGTGACCTAATTACATAAATAGCTCTTGTCTGTTATGATTTACTGTTATAGGTATTATTATGTATAACGATTACTGTGATAATGATTACTATGTATACCGATTACTGGACAGTGATTTTTATGTATAGCAATTACTGTGATAGTGATTATTGTGAACGATTTAATGTGATAGGTATTATTATGTAAAGCGATTACTGTAATAGCGATTACTGTGATAGGTATTATTATTTATAGCAATTATTGTGATAGTGATTACTATGTATAGCGATTACTGTGATAGCGAGTGTGCAACGATTATTATATATAGCGATTACTGTGTACAACGGCATGTAGAAGTATAAATGAGACTAATTTTGATTTGATATGAATAATATTCTATTTTGTTTTACAGAGAGGTCAGAAGAGAAGTAGAGCACCATGCGAAAAGCTTAGAGGGTGATGTCAGTGGTATGTAGTTCTGTCGTGGTATGTACAGCTGATTGAATAACAGAATGATCGATTACGAAATATTCACTTTGGCGGCCTTCTGAACCATCATTATTTTGAAACATGTTGGAACACCATGATTCACCTGGTAAATAAGTGGAATCATAAGATAAACACATTCGAGTTTGATTCTTTTGAGATCACCATGACCCTAGAAGATGTGGCGCAAATTACAGGTCTTAAGTGCCATAAAAGTGCTATCTTATTACGGGATTCAAACTATAACACAAGGGACAAGTGCACAACTCTTCTAGGAATGTCGATGAAGAACTGGGGTCAATGTATTTCTGGTGGAAGCAATTTCACATCGATGAAAGTTTTTTCTTTCCATAATAAATGAGAAGACGGGCACACTACATGCGCATCTGAAAGAGCTGGCCAAGAGTTGTGCGGCTTCCTTGTTTATTTTTTTGGACTTACTTTATTTTCAGATTTGTCTGGTTCAAGGTTAAGTTACCTGTGACTGAAGTTCTTGGAAGACTTAGATGAAGTCAACAACTATGCATGGGGTGCTGCTATGCTCGCACATTTATATAATCAACTTTACTATGCGAGTAAGGGTACAAAAATCGTTTGAGGGTTTTGGCCACTTGTGTAGGTAATTATTTATTACATATTTGGTAGTTATAGACAAAGATCATTGAAAGTTATAGTCTTACTAATATATTGATTTTGTAGGCCTGGGCGTAGGAGCATATTGTCGCCTTGCATCCTCAGTATGGCCCTGCGATTTGTGGTTTTCCCAAGATCAGTCAGTTGACTAAAATAAATATCAAGAAAGATAATGCTAAGTTCATTTTAGATGGTCTACAATTAAATGAGGTAAATGGTTTAAAATCATTTACAATCGTTTCAACATTTATCATTCATTACTATAAATCGTTGAAATATTTAGTATTCTTAAGTAATCATCGTTGTAGGATTTTGTCTTCGTTAGTATATATCGTTATCATATTAGCATTCAGTAGTATAAATCATTCTAATATTTAACATTCTTAAGTAATGAGCGTTGCAAGATTTTATATTCTTTAGTACAAATCATTATCACTTTAGCATTTAACTTTCATTAGTGTAAATCATTGTAATCTTTAGCATTCTTAAGTAATGATCATTGCAGAATTTTGTCTTCGTTAGTACAAAGCGTTATCATTTTAGCATTTAACATTCGTTATTGTAAATCATTGTAATATGTAGCATTCATTAGTGTAAATCATTTTAATACAAATCACTCATTAGTAACAATCGTTGTAATATATTTAGCACTCGTTATTATAAATCAGTTTAATATTTAACATTCATTAGCATGAATAGTTATGTCTATACCTAAACCATAATCTCAAATGTACAGGTTGTGTGGAGACTGTATGGAGATGGAGAGGACGAGGACTAACAGATTGTTGTTGAAGCTGCGAGACTGTCTGACTGCGATATTTGGCTGTTTAGCAAATCTGAAGCCAAGTTGCAGCATGGTAGTCGAGTTCTCCTACAAGCTGGCTTGGGACAATCTACCTCAAAGCAGCCTGTGGAAGTGACAAGAAAGATGAATAGTGGTGGGGCCAGAAACATGAATTGGCATGAACGCTTCAGGGAATAATTGGATAGCTGGTACAAATGAGGTGTTTGTGCCATAACATATGATTATAAAGAACAACAATATGACCCCAACTATTTCAAAAAGTATTGGGAACCCATGCGTCAAAATCTGGAGATTGAGAAGAAGGAACGTGAAAATATTTGGAACCCATGCGTCCCTCCTGTCCCCCATCATGTCATCTCTCAATATAAAAAATGTCCATTGTTTTCCTCCGGCTACAACAATGATTCTCTCAGTTGCAGTACACGATGAGGAGCGAATACAGATCACAAAAAAGAAGGTAGTCTTCGCCATAAGGTTAGAGATGTTAGAGATGGAGAATAAGGAGTTACGAAAGTAGGTGAGGAATTTGGGGACACAAATGCGGTCACAATATGGTACACTGGTAAAGATGATTACCAGTGGTTTTATTAAGATCGAAGAAAGAAAATCCATCAAGGAAAAGAAAGAAACGATTTGTATGTCATAGTCCATCTGAGTCGTCAAGTGCCACTGAATAAACATTATGTGATTTTTTATCCCAATAATTATTTGTTATAATTCTATAATTCTTTATTATAATTCTATAATCCTATTTTATAACGTGACATTTTATAAATGTATAAATTTTTTTAATAAGTGTAACACACAAGTGCCACTGAACAAATCGTTGTAATGTTCGACCTTTATAAAAAAAAATTGAAGAAGCATTTAGCGTTGTGTACCGCAGAAATTATGATTTGCTTTTACGACTTGTCTTCCTATTGCGATTTAGACAATGATTGATAAAAGGTTGAAACGATTTGTACGTATGAAGGCTACGTGCTATCATGATTTGTTTGATACTGATTAGCTTGCAACCAGTTATAATTCTTTGTTGTAACTTAACATTCAATAATTATATAGTTCTTTCTATAAGCGATCACGACTTTTTGTTTTATAGAAGTATTCTATCATGATCTTTAGAGCCATGAACATAAAGCAAAAACGATTTGTCCTATCACAATTTGCATTTATGAGTTTGTCTATGTGAACGATATGTTCTATCGCGATAGGTTTAGACTTACTAAAGTAAAAATAGATTTCATTGTTTCGTTCACAATAGGATTTACAACTTGAGATCGATTTAAGTAACATTTGCAAATCGATTTCACTATTTCGTTCACAATATTTTAGTAACAGTTGCAAACTAATATGAGTAAATCGCGATATTACATATCGATATTGTTCACAAATACAAACAAAGACATATCACTGTCACAATTACTTCATAAAGACAAATCGACATCCCAATAATTATTTTTTGTAATTCTATAATTCTTTGTTATAATTCTATAATTCTTTTGTGTAACGTGACATTCTATAAGTGTATAAATCTTTTGTTGTCCTATCACGATTTGCTTTTACAAGCTTTGTCTATGTGAATGATATATCGTATCGCGATTTACACAATAACTGATTCATAAAATGCGGAAAAGAAAAACAATAAACAAATAGACACGATGTTTAGACTTAGTAAACTATAAATTGAGGTAACTTCATAAATATAAATCGACATTGTTTACAAAGACATATCGTTGTCGCGGTAACTTCATAACTACCAATGGTTTTAATAAGATCGAGGGAACCAAGAGGCCACCGAGGAAAGAGAGTCCACCAAAGAAAAAAATTGATGATTTGTATGTCATAGTCCATCTGAGTCGTCAAGTGTCACTAAATAAACATTATATGATTTTTGTATCCCGATAATTATTTGTTATAATTCTATAATTCTTTGTTGTAATTCTATAATTCTTTTTTGTAATGTGACATTCTATAAATGTATATATTTTTTTTAATAAGTGTAACACACAAGTGCCACTAAACAAATCATTGTAATGTTCAACCTTCATAAATAAAAATCAAAGAAGCATTTAGCATTGTGTACTGTGGAAATTATGATTTGCTTTTATGAGTTGTCTTTCTATCACGATTTATGCAATGATTGATAAAAGATTGGAATGATTTGTATGTATGAAGGTAACATGCTATCACAATTTGCTTGATACTGATTGGCCTGCAACCAGTTATAATTATTTGTTGTAATGTAACATTCTATAATTATATAGGAAGTGTCATATCACGATTTGTACAGCCACAAACATAAAGTGGAGAAGATTTGTCCTATCATGGTTTGCTTTTACGAGCTTTGTCTATGTGAATGATATGTCGTATCGTGATTTACACAATGACTGATGAATAAAAGGTAAAAGAAAAAAAATAAACAAATTGACACGATGTTTAAACTTAGTAAACTATAAATTGAGGTAACTTCATAAATACAAATTGACATTGTTCACAAAGACAAACAAAGACATATCGTTGTCGCGGTAACTTCATAACTACCAGTGGTTTTAATAAGATCGAGAGAACCAAGTGGACACCGAGAAAAGAGAGTCCACCAAAGAAAAAAAATCAACGATTTGTATGTCATAGTCCATCTAAGTCGTCAAGTGCCACTGAATAAACATTATGTAGTTTTTGTATCTCGATAATTATTTATTATAATTCTCTAATTCTTTATTGTAATTCTATAATTCTTTTTTGTAATGTGACATTCTATAAATGTATAATTCTTTTTTTAATAAGTGTAACACACAAGTGCCACTGAAAAAATCATTGTAATGTTCGGCCTTCATAAAAAAGAAATCGATGAAGCATTTAACATTGCGTACTGCAGAAATTATGATTTGCTTTTACGGGCTATCTTCCTATCACGATTTACACAATGATTGATAAAAGGTTGAAATGATTTATACGTATGAAGGCTACGTGCTATCACGATTTACTTAATACCAATTGGCTTGCAACCAGTTATAATTCTTTGTTGTAACGTAACATTCAATAATTATATAGTTCTTTCTATAAGAGATCGTGACTTTTTATTTTATAGAAGTATTCTATCACGATCTATAGAGCCACGAACATAAAGCAGAAACGATTTGTCCTATCGCAATTTGCGTTTATGAGCTTTGTCTATGTAAATGATATGTTCTATCGCGATAGGTTTAGACTTACTAAAGTAAAAATCGATTTCACTGTTTCGTTCACAATAGGATTTACAACTTGAGACCAATTTAAGTAACATTTGAAAATTGATTTCACTATTTCGTTCACAATATTTTAGTAACAGTTGCAAACTGATATGAGTAAATCGCGATATTACATATCGATATCATTCACAAATACAAACAAAGACATATCACTGTCACAATAACTTCATAAATACAAATCGACGTCCCAATAATTATTTTTTGCGATTCTGTAATTCTTTGTTGTAATTCTATAATTTTTTTGTATAACGTGACATTCTATTAGTGTATAAATCCTTTGTTGTCCTATCATGATTTGCTTTTACGAGCTTTGTCTATGTGAATGATGTATCCTATCATGATTTACACAATGACTGATTCATAAAAGGTGGAAAAGAAAAACAATAAACAAATCAACACAATGTTTAGACTTAGTAAAGTACAAATCGAGATAACTTCAACGATACAAATCAAGGTAACTTCATAAATACAAATCAATTTGTTTCACAAAGACAAACAAAGACATCGTTGTCGCAGTAACTTCATAGCTAAAAATCAACATGATTTACAAAAACATTCATTTACAAAAAGTATGAGTATTTAGTTACAATACATCATGACCAATGGTTTGACTTAGATATAATACATGACCATCATCATCAAAGAAAATAGACATCATCATTAGCATCACCCTCACGTTCAAATAGTGATGTGCTTCGAGTGCAATTCAGGTGCGTATGAAATCCAGCTTGCTAGTGCAAAAAGCTTTGAGGCAGAACTGAACAAGCTGCACAAGGTATGGATCTCAATTGGCAGAGAATATGTAGCCCGCACGACTAGCATATTTGTCATGAAGTATATCGAAGATTAGGCAGATATTTTTCCAAATGCAAAGGATGGTTTGCGAACGATGGAGGGTTCGACAGTAGGAATAGATCAAATAGATGATTATCAACATCACCCTCTGTCTATCATGCAGAATATATGTGCTTGCTTTGGTATATAAGGAGGAAGAAGAAGGAAGATAAAGGAGGAGAAAAAAGAAGAAGAAGAAGTTGCGCTGCCACAAAAAAGAGAAAGAGATGTTAAATAGATTAGGGTTTTAGACCTTCACAACGGGTGAGGTTGGGTCGGGTTAGGTTTTACATAGAATAGGGTTTTACACAGATCTATATTAGGGTTTTATATATACTAGGGTTTTATGAATGTGTACACAAATTGACACGATGTTTATACTAGGTAAAATACAAATTGAGATAACTTTATAACTACAAATCGATTTACAACTTGATACCGATTTAAGTAACAATTGCAAATTGATTTCATTGTTTCACTCACAATATTTTAGTAACAGTTGCAACCCGATATGAGAAAATTATGATATTACATATCGATATCATTCACAAAGATATATCGTTGTCATAGTAACTTCATAAATACAAATCGATGTTCTAATAATTATTTATTGTAATTTTTATAATTCTTTTTTGTAATGTGACATTCTATAAGTGTATAAATCTTTTTTTAATAAGTGTCCTATAACGATTTGCTTTAACGAGCTTTGTCTATGTGAATGATATGTCGTATCACGATTTATACAATGACTAATTCATAAAAGGTGGAAAGGAAAAATAATAAACAAATCGGCATGATGTTTAGACTTAGTATACTACAAATTGAGGTAACTTCAATGATATAAATCGAGGTAGCTTCATAAATACAAATCGATTTTGTTCACAAAGATAAACAAAGACATATCGTTATCCTGGTAACTTCATAACTACAAATCAACGTGATTTACAACCACATTTATTTATAAAAAATATGAGTATTTAGTTACAATACATCATGACCAATGGTTTGGCTTATATATAATACATGACCAACATCATCAAAGAAAATATACATCATCATCAGCATCACCCCCACGTCCAAATAATGATGTGCTTCGAATACAATCCATGTGTGCATGAAATCCAGCTTGCTAGTGTAGAAAGCTTCAAGGCAGAGCTGACAAAGCTGCAGAATGTATGAGATCCCATCATCATCGATATGTTTCGACAGGCAAAGAAGATGAAAGCGCATGACTGTAGCATATTTGTCATTGTTGTATTCTACGTAAACTTTGAAATATGTCATGACAAATACGCTACAGCCATGGTCTCATTTGTTTTAGATCGAGCACATATAAGGCTTTGCATGACCAACAAACAACCAAGCCCTTCGTTCATGCCTACAGGCATCGATTTAAGGACGACGACAGTGGCATGTAAAGAATATATCGATGTATACATAGAAGATAACCACCATAATCATCATCAAAGATTATCTAGATCTTTCCTCATGGTGTAAAACAATTAGGTTATTAGCATCAAACCCTATCTATCAAGCACAGGTAGAAGGAACACAGAAGAATAAAGAAGAAAGAAAAATACAAGGAAGAAGAAGAGAATGAAGGCGGGGGAGAAAAAAGAAGAAAAAAAAAAAGGTCTGATGTCATAGGAAAGAGGAAGAGAGATTAAATAGATTAGGGTTTTAGACTTGGACAACGGGTCAGGTAGGGTTTTACATAGAATAGAGTTTTACACAGATCTATATTAGGGTTTTACATAAATTAGGGTTTTATGCACATGTACACAAATCGACACGATGTTTAGACTTAGTAAAGTATAAATCGAGATAACTTCATAAATACAAATCCATTTACAACTTGATACCGATTTAAGTAACAGTTCCAAATCGCTTTAGCAGTTTTGTTCATAATATTTTAGTAATAATTGCAAATCGATATGAGTAAATGACATATCATTGTTGCAATAAGTTCATAAATACAATCGACATCCTGATAATCATTTGTTGTAATTCTATAATTCTTTGATGTAATTCTATAATTCTTTTTTGTAACGTGACATTCTATAATTGTATAATTATTTACAGAACAACTTTTTACGCAATGATTCAACTACATTATATGTATAATGATTTCTATATATGACGGCTAGATGAGACAATGATTTTTACTTTTAATACAGTAAATCACTATATTACATATTGATATCATTCATAAAGATAAACAAAGATAAACAATGATCAGAACCAACCCAATTCAATCACTCCCCCACCTAAACCCATCAATTCAATAGAATGCATCCCATCCCACAAAATTCATTTGAATATCCTATTGCAATTTTCCTTTACGAGCTTTGTCTATGTGAACAATATGTCATATCGTGATTTACATAATGATTGATTCATAAAAGGCAGAAAAGAAAAATAATAAACAAATTGAGATGATGTTTAGATTAGTAAACTATAAATCAAGTTAACTTCATAAATACAAATCTATATCATTCACAAAGACGTTGTTGTCATGGTAACTTTATAACTACAAATTCATGTGATTTACAACCACATTCATTTAAAAAAATATGAGTATTTAGTTACAATACATCATGACCAATGGTTTGGCTTAGGTACAATACATGACCATCACGGATATGGAAAGAGTTTAGACTCAGATCAAGGATTGGACCGAACCTATAAGAGATTTTGATCCATTTAAGACCCAAATAGATCTAATCTAATGTAAAAAGTATTTTAGATCCATTTAGAGACCAAATTAGATCCTACTAAGAAAATAAGATATTGAATCTACTTGAAGACTCAATTAGATCTCATTTTGTAAATTAACATTTGGACCCATTTGGAGATCCAATTGAATTCCAATAAGTAAATAAGACTTTTGGATCTACTTGAGACCTAAATGGATCTCACTAGGGTAAAATGAATTTGTTTAGATTTGAATTCAATTCTAGACCCAAATAGATCCTACTTAAGAAAAAAAGATTTGGATTCACTTATGATCTAAATGAATCCTATTATTGTACTATGAACTGAATTCAATTTGAGACCCAAATAGATCTGACTAGAATATAATCAGTTTTGGATCTATCTAAATTCTAAATGGATCCAACTTAAATATAATAACTTTTGGGTTCATTGAAGACTCAAATAAATTTAAATAATATATATATACATATATATAATGTGTATCTCTCTCTATATATATAATAGTTTAGATTGGATTTGGATTTGATGAGAGCTAAATGAGTCTCATAACCAACCCAATCCAATCACTCCCCCACCTAAACCCATCAATTCGATCGAATGCATCCCATCCCATAAAATCCGTTTGAATATCCTATTACGATTTGCCTTTACGAGCTTTGTCCATGTGAACGATATGTCGTATTGCGATTTACACAATGACTGACTCATAAAAAATAGAAAAAAAACAATAAACAAATCGAGACGATGTTTAGACTTAGTAAAGTATAAATCAAGTTAACTTCAACGATACAAATTGAGGTAACTTCATAAATACAAATCGATTTCATTCACAAAGACAAACAAAGACATATCATTGCTTGGTACCGATTGGCTTGCAACCAGTTATAATTCTTTTTTGTAAATGGAAAATAAAATGATGTTTTTTAATTAATGTGCAATGTAATTTATTTGCGTGCAGTTTTTTAAAATGGGCAGTATGTGAAACGATATTTCCTTTATAAATGAATGACACGTCACACAAGTTCAAGAGGTTGTCGCTTTGCTTTGCTTTATTAGTAAGGAACAGACGAACCAACATTTCCTTTACAAATGACGTGTTTGTGGGTCGAACATATAACCTGCTTCATTGCAAAGGGGGTATCAATGGTGAGGAAGGAGACAACGACAACTATACTGCTAGTGATGGTGATTAAGTTGTATATTTTCTAAACCTTGTGATGAGTTTCTTTAAAATTTGTCGCTTTTATGTCATATATTCGATTTATTTTATGTATTGTAGAAAAGAATTGCAATATAATATGATAGATTGTTTATTGAATATTCTCCTATTGTTAGTGGAACCTGCAAAAAAAAGGTACCCAAAAACTCAACAAAGGGCTCCAAGATAACATCAACCAGTGCAAGATAAATTTATAGAAGGAAACGCTATCAGTAATTTTGTACGTATGAAACCACTATCAGTTATATATTTACGTATGTGTGAACACCCCAAATTTTTCAAAGTTTTGTAAAAATGACCCATTTGCCCCTGATTCTATTTTCTGAAAAGATCAAAGTGATTTCAAAGCTAAATTTCAGTCTTTCTTCAGATTTCTGGATTAAATTCCACATTGATATATTCAAATTCAACTCTGGGTCTGAACCCAGTATTTTAAATCCAAATCTGAGCCCCGTTGTCCGATTTTCAAAATAAAATCACAAAAATACCAAAAAAATGATTTTGAAAGGCTCGGGCGGCTCATCTGACACTCTGTTGGATCCTCGACCCTATATTTTTCAGTTCGAGGTCGTAAACCTTGAATATTTCTCAAAAATTTGGACACAAATCCATTTTCTGAAGAAATTTTCTCAAAATAGCTCAGAAAAATTCCCATTTGTAAATATTTTACAAAAACACAAAAAAATTGGTTTTAATCTTTGTTTTCTCACAAACTTTAGGATTTTATTCTAAAAATACAAAAAAATCGAAAAATAAACTAAAAACCAAAAAATTGAGAAAAATTACAAGAAAAACGAAGGATTTTTTAAGCCTTTTGAAGCCATTTTGCCGAAAAACTCATTTTCAAAACCATTTTATAAAAATTTCCTAAGAAGGGGACCTCTTTTATGAAAAATTGAAAAATTTTAACGGACTCTCTCCCGCGCCTCTTTCATTCTCTCTCCATCGTTCGATCTGCAACAGCATGCTTTCATCTCCACCCTCAATCCTCAACTGATTGTCCTCTTCTCGAGCCCTCCATTCCCTCTTTAAAGGGAGGCATCGACTTCATCCCAAAGGGACATCGATCATCTCCTTCTCTTCTGAGGCATACATTTCTTTCTTTCAAACATCGATCAATCACCGAGTTTCTCTGGAATCCTCCATTACAATCCACGATTCAATCGGCTAAGTCCATCAAGAACTCTTCAGAATCGCCATATTTCTTCCATCCGAGGTTCCCCCTGCAAGAACAAGAAGAAGAACCTCTCTGCAAGGCGTCTTCCCTGCAGTCGTCTGTGAGAAGGTCTATCCTCAGCACCTCTGGTAAGGCCAATACCCTTCCTCTTCCTCATTTCTTCTTAGTTAACTTCCCTTTCTTCTACTTTCTTTTTACATAAACCCCATTTAAGTTCTCCTTTCCATTTATTTTGCCCCATTGACGCACTGTGGGTGTTGTCTGAGCTGCCTTTAGCAACCCCGACATATCCCTATGCAACAGAGATGGGATAGAATTATCCCAACATCAACTAAGATTTTTGCACTTTTTTTTTTTACTCTAATATGCATTGCATTCCTGTCTACTGATCTATCGATGATCAGTCATATATTGTTCCATCATTAAATAAAAAATCAACTCAGACCAAGTAATATGTTAGAAAGAATCAGAGATCCGGATTTGATCAGAAATGTGAATCGGATCTCCAAATCAGATCCAGATTTTATTAATTGCATCGAATTCTTACTGAATGTTTGAAGGTTTGTCTGCCAGATTAATAGAATGATCAAGAATCTTAAAGATGAAATCCAAGTTTCAGAGCACCTGCAAGCCTGTTTGTTCTTAATTTTTGAATGTAAAAAAAAAATCTGATAAGGGAAAGTTTAACACGCAGGACGTTAATAAGACTTTGGTTCATGGCCGATCATGGAAATCTCTTAAAATGACCAAGAGTCATTGCCGATTTACGCGATTACTGAATGTCGCTGACATTAATAAGCAATCCACAAGATCGATATTAACAATGTTTCTCATTAGTTTCTTCCCGTGATTCTTCTTTTGTTGTTTTCCAATTGCTGCTTACAGGTGATCTCTGTTTATAATATGTGCTTTATTGTCAATATCTGCCTTCATGTCCTTCCCCAGCCTCTAGTGTCTTGCATTGTATTTTCTTCATCTTTGTTCTGCTATGGTATATCTATACAAACACTCAGAGATTTTTTTTTTTTTTGTGATCGGCTAATGTCCATTAGATCCCATACTTTCCCATATGTCAGCTGATTTTACCCATTCAATGTTTTGAAATGTATAAGTATATATGTATAGATCATAGACAACAAATAGTGTTTTTTTCAAGGACCATGTGGAGTCGGGTAGATATCACCAACATCTGCAATGAGAGTCATGGCTGAATGTCATTCTGGGACAGGTTCACAAGCAAGTTTGCCTTGATTCTTTTCTCAAAAAAAAAATAATAAAAAAAATGAAAAGAGAGGAAATGGCAGAATGCGACTGTGGCTGAGGGAGGAAGTTTGCACTGGTAGTTAAATCTCTTACTATTTGTCTCTTTTATTCTCAGTTTTCCTCGGATGCCATGTTAAATGTCTTTCATGATGATTTGAATACCTCTGCTCGTAATGTTCATCTTTTTGTTCAAGGCATGTGCAACACCATCATGATGGTGATCAGTGATATCCAGCAGTGATATCATCGGATCACTGGAGTTTATCACAAACCCTGACCATTTAAATTAATCATATCCTTCCTAATGTTGTTTCCTTTTCTCGCTCATCAGGATTGGAGGTTGTGAAAAGCCCAGTCTTCTGAACAGGTTCATATATGTATCTTGAAGGCTATATATATTGAATTGAATCCATCGTTGTTTCATTTTAGATATTAATATTGTGGCAAATTGGTCAGTTTCTTTTTTTTTAGCTTCACCTTAATTCTCTGCTAAATATGTTTAATATACACTTCAAGTGGAAATTGATGTGTTCTCTATTAATCTCCATTCACATGTTTCCAATACCTTCAGGATAGGTCATTGGTTGTTTGGACCCTCACCTCCTCTGGACCAATGTCTGAGGTTTTAAAAATCTTCATCAAGCTTATAGAGTGTTATCCAGAACCTAAGGCTGTTGCCAGTCCTATAGAGCATATACAGCCCGACAGGGAGTTAGTGACTAAATGGCTTGACTAATAAGCCTAGCTGGAGCAGTGGTTGTGGTCTGAGGTTCTGTTGGAGAGCCTAGTCGAAGATCCTTCATCAAACCACTGGTGGCGAGCAGGGGAACCCTTTTCTTTTACCTTTGATCCTGCTATGAGAAATGACACATGGTTATAAGGCATGGTGAGAATAGGATCGCATGTTTGCCCATTTCTGAATGCAGTTGTCAAAATCCCATTTACTAATCTTGAAAAGGTAAGTCTGCGTCTGATGGGATTTTTCTATGCTTCCTATATTGGTGTCATAGCAGGCCAGTCCATCTTCTTGCCATTTGAAAATTTCTGGAAAGAAAATATAACAGGTGCACAACCCAGCAAATAAATGAAGTGAGACGCTTTGGGCATCAGCAGGGATATTCAGCACATCCCCTGTGCAATCTTAATTTGCTGCAAAATGGAGAATTGTTAAGATCAGAACAAAAAGCTTAGCTCCGATTTATAGTTGTTATAGATCTCCAGCCATCTTGCACCAGCAAATTCTTATCTATCAGTCCCATTGGTAACCATCACTCACAGAATATCCCTGCATTTCTGCAAATGTGCACTGCTCAACCACCAGCCATCCATTATCCACCTCACCTGTGTGTCAAGTTCAATACATAGGAAGGTCTGATCTGGTTTCAGGTTCATCAAACAGCCCAGCCAAGACCCATTTCAGCTCCAGTGAAGCATTAAAAAGTTCTAGTACAGTCCCTGTACCAGAGATATCTTCCAATTCTCGATTATTTGCTGGAAGTATTAGAAATCTTGCAGAGCATTAGGAATTGATGTGGTGGTAATCAGAGGGACATTGAGAACTAATGAGTCAGAGTTGCAATCTGCAAATCTTGTCATAGGATCTGAAGGTGCGGCCATTAGAGAGCCAAGAGTTGCTGTATAGACTTCGGTTTTGACAGAATCAATATAATCATCCTTGTACCATTTCCTTAGTTTCGTCATAATTTAGATAAATTATTGTTGGATCAAGATTCAGACTTTCTTTATGTTGTTGTTCATGTGTCGGCCTGCCATTGAATGTGCTTTATATATATATATCTAGATCTCTCTTAATTGCGTTTCAGGATGAATGAATTCTCTTTTGACATCATTACAACACTGATATACCTTTAGATCATTAGAAGGCGATTTTGCCAAATTTTTTGCATTTAGCACTCGAATTTTCATTCCCATTGTTGTTTGGCCTCTCTCTCCCATTATTACAGTGTCAGTTATGAGAGTCTATTCAAAGTTCAATATACCTCAGCGTCATCCATCATATGCTCACTATGCATAATAGGTATATGACACCGTTTTACACTCATTCTGAACCTTCACTGATTATATACACTCACCTACACCATGTATGTTGTATCCCTCCATTTCTCATTCAACACCCAGCAGTGCTGCAGCTTCCCTGCATCTGCCGAAGACCCTCCATTGCTGTAAATCATAAATCAAGCTTGCAGCAAACTCATTTGGCTGTACCTGTTAAGCACCTTCTCACTTACCTACATTAAACTTGCATGTCATATATGTGATATATATATACATATATATATATGAATATATATATGTATATATGTGTATTTATATATATATATATATATTCGTATGTGTGTAAACCTCTCATATATATATATGTGTGTATGCAAGTACCTGTGTCCCTTTCCATCTTTTTATCATTTATGCCTTGACATATGAGTAAAAATTTTATTATTATTATTTTGACATCCATATGATATGTGCAAATCTTCTTCTATCTTCATCCAAATCCAGTGATTTGCAGGGAATATGTAAAAAGAAGTCACTTCTTTGGATTTGTATCTTTCAATATTGTAATAAGTTAGGACTTAAATGAGAATTTACATTCCCTGTTCTAGATAGAATGAATGAGCATTGTAAATATCATGAAATGTTTGTTTTCATGCATTTTTTTCTTTATTTCTCAAAATTCTCACAATGGTGAAACACGAATGGCACATGCACCATTTTGTAAGAGATAATAAATACTAAGTTAATGATCCACATCAATGGCCATAGTCAGGGTGTGGACAAAACTTAGCATTTTTAACTTTTACAAAATAACATTGGATCCCCACTAGGTCTATTTTCAAAATTCATCATATTTTTCTAAAATATTTTCTTCTTTTATCAGAATTTAACTTAAAATTAACTCAAAATATATACCAATGGCCATAGTCAGGGTATATTGAGGGTTAATTTCATTTTAAATTCTATAAAAGCACCAAAAAGGTATTTTATTCTTCATTTGAATTTAGATATGATTATTATATAATACACTCAATGACCATAGTCAGGAGTGTATTATATCACTAATCTTATTTAAATTTGTTTGAAGAATGAAACATGATTTACAGAAACCAATTTCAACTTATTCAAATTCATTCATCATTTAGGGTAGAATTGCATCATATTTTCAAAGTTTTCTTTAAAAAACCCAAGTGATTTTGAACATCTTTCTTCAAGCTTCTATTTCTATTCCAATTCTATCTCAATTTCAAAGTCCAATTTGACTTTGGACTTTCAAAACTACTTTTCAAATTCCAAAATTCTAATTCAATTCAAAAATTCAATTTCAAAGTTCCATTTAAACTTTGAAATCTTTGATTCACTCCCAAGATCAAGTTCATCTTCTTATCTTCAAATTCAAAAACCACAGTTTTAGATTGATTCTGAATCTCAAAAGCTTGACCTTTCCTAGATTTTAAATTCAATCTGGGTTTTCAAAACCCAGATCCATATTCAAAAATCTCATTTGGACTTTTCAAAGCCCAAATCCAAAGTTAATCTCAACTTGGATCCAAATTTCCAAATATGAATCCCATTTCACCTTGGATCTCAGACTTCAGATCCAAAATCCATTCTAGGACCCATATTCCAATTCCACTTTGGATCTCAGATTCAGATCCAAAATCCATTTTTAGGATCCGGAACCTATATCACCTCGGATCTTAGATCCAAATCTATTCTAGGATCCAGAACCCGATCCTACTTTGGATCTCAGACTTCAAATTCAAATCCTCTTTATGATCCAGAACCCAATTCTACTTTGGATCTCAGATTACAGATCCAAATTCCATTTAGGATCCAGAATCCTATTCTACTTTGGATCTCAGACTTCAGATCCAATTCCATTTTAGGGTCCAGAGTCCAATTCTATCTTGGATCTTAGACTTCAGATCCAAATTTCATCTTGGATTCCAAATCTTGAATCCAATTCCATTCAAAATTTCAGATCCAAATTTCACCTTGATTCCAATTCTTAAAATCCGATTCCATTTTCATTTCAGATTTCAAATCCAATTTCTATTTTTAAGTTTTAAAATCTAGAATTCAATTTTGAACTTTATTTAGGATTCAAACTTTGGGTTCAAATTCCATCTTGAATTCCAACTTTTCAAATCAATCCCATTTCTCAATTCCTTTAGATTTTCCACATTTCCTTCTAATTTCAAAACTTCAAAGTTAGAATTCAATTCCATTCCAAATATTCATCCAAGTTCAAACTTCCAAATTCAAAGTCCATTTATGACTTTAAAATTTCCTTTCTTCTCTCTTTATCTCAGTTTCAAGATCATTTCTCTCAAGATCCAAATTCATTTTCCTAAAGCTCTGATTATTCTAAAAACTTAGAACTTCAAATCTTAAGTTCTAAAGTTAGAAATCATTTTTCTTCACACCATTATCAGATTCATCTCAGAAACACTTGGGAATTCTTCAAAACATTTTCAAAAAGAGCATACATCTTTGCATTTGCACAAGCATGATTCTTTGTGCATTTAGACTTAGGATAAATTCTTAGATAATTTTTTAGCATAACAAAAGGCATAAATTCGACCCTTGGTTCGATTACCCCTGGTAAAGGCGCCAGGAACGGTCGAACCTCGTACCGACGAGCGGATCCCGTCTCCCAGTTTTCCCGCAAACATTTCAAAAATGGAGGTGAGTTATTTCAAATATTTTCAAAATTAAGGTCAAGTGAGACCCGCAAAAGAGTTCATCTTCTTTCCTTTTCTCTTTCTCTTCTCTTCTCTCCTTCTTTCCGTCTTTCATTTTCTCCCTTCAAAAAGGAGGAAATAGAGGTTGGAAAGGAAAAGAGGAGGAAGAGAGAGAATATTACAAGAGGAAAAATTTTGTGATGATCACAGTTTTGGCGACCGTGATGGGACTCATCTTCGTTCGATCGAATTTAATGGCTTTTCTTCTTTGCTTTGATATTATCTAAGTCTTTATTCTTCAAATGTCAGCTTCATTTCCATGCAAACCTTAGGAGCCTAGACTCTGTCCCAAGCTGACATTATTTGCATATAGGATTTAAGTATGGTTTGGTAGGACCATATTGAGGAGATTATTCGATGCTCACATTAGACTTAGGTCTGAAATACAACTCTCCTCAATTCTAGGGATTGAATGCAAAACAATGTATGCAAGTGTATGCTTCTCTTCATTTTAATCTATCTCTTTAGGACTTACATTAGAGCCATCTGATTTCTTGCATGTTGAGCATATTTTGAAAACCTCCCTACCTATATTATCCTGGTCTTCACGTTGCTGGGCTGTCTCACTGAACCATAGTTCGGGAGAGAGCCTCACAACTGGACCACTTATTTGGGTTCGCGCCCCCCTACCACGTACCTAAGGGCCATAGTCCGAGGTATATCGGTAGGTGCTCAAGGATGTTGGGAAGCCATTACCTTAGAACCGAAGAAATATTTCTATGCCACGTACTTCAAGCTTCGGCTCGGGTATATCGGCGTATCTTGATTGGAATCAGATGATCTGAACCCTAGAGTTAGGATTAAGGTCCTACAAGCCATTTCAAATATTGCATTTAGAGTCAGCCTTTAGGGAGTGCTGTATGCGCATCCTTGTTTGTGCAGCTTTAGTTGTATGATAATTCTCTTATTCTCTCATATATATGTATCAAACCCTTTTCGAAAACCCTGGGTGTATTATTCAAAACTTACCCTTATTTTCAAAAACCCCAGGTGTATATTTCTATCTACCTACATTTCTTTTCTCTTTTAGATCAAATTTTCTTCAAAAAACCCTGGAAAATTTCTTTAAAAAATTCGTCAACCTTTTCAAAAATATTTCAGGATTTGATTCTTAAAAGAGTCTATCCGTAAGTCCTGCATTTCTATCTAATTCTCCCTATTTCTTCTTTTCCCCAGTATCATTTCAATGGCGTCTGATTCTCTCAATACGGTCTTTCCCCGAGATCATGTCTTCTATCAGATTCATGATGGATCCCCGGATCAATGGGTCATCCAGTCTCGTCCTTTCTTCCATCGGTGGTATTATTCTTGGTTCGCCACCTTCTCATGTATGTTCCCAGACCACCTGGATGACTGTGGGTTGGAGATGGCATCAGCGGTAGGCAAGCGAACCATCAATGGAGCTTTAATTCAGGCCATGGCAGAACGGTGGAATCCACGTACTTGCACATTCTGGTTTCCATGGGGAGAGATGACTCTACTAATGGATGAGTTTAATGATATTATGGGATTGCCCGAACCAGCCAGTCAGCCAAATGATCCTGTCGAGCAGCAGTTTTTTATCAACATCAAAGGGGTGGATGTTCGAGAAGCCTTGGCCAGAGCAACAGGGAGCAGATCTTGGCCTCTCACTGAGATTGGTGGGAATCAGTTCATTGACCTATTCGAACTATATCACAAGTACGGAGCCTACAAAGAGGTTGGCACTCTGTCTCGAGCAGCGAAAGACAGAATTCAGCATGCCATGATCCTGTGCACAGTGGGGTTAGCTTTCTTTCAAGATGGTCAGAATTTCATAGATATCAGAGTCGCCCAGCTCTTTCGAAGATGGAGAAGTAAGCAGACCCGTCAGCTTTCAGTCTCCATGGCCGCATTAGCCTTTCTTTACAGAGGCTTGGGGAGACCATTTTGGTAGAAGGATGCACTTATGCTCTGCAGTCGTGGTTCCTGTGACACGTTCCCTCGAAGGCCAGTTCTTTCAGGTTCAACAGTAAGCAACCAAAGACAGCCATCCAATGCCGAGCTCTGATCGAGAAACTGCATCAGGAGGAGATTACTTGGGACTTCTTTGACAGAAGAGAGACTGTTCCTCGATACACCTACGCTCGCGACAAGCGCTACAGGTTGATGGGCTCTTTCTTTTGTGTTGATTATCAACCAGAACGATGTCTGAGGCACTTTTCGTAGCGGCAGATTTGTGCCAATACCCGCTTCCCGACAGGCAACATGCCAGAATTCAACCTGCAGTCGGATCAGTGGTTTGGGGCATATCATGTCGCTAAATATACCTGGGACTCCTTTATTTCTCTGTCTGTATTTCCTGGGCCAAATGTATCATCTGAATATCAAGAGTGGTGGCAAATTGTCTGCCCACCCTCTCTTTGTCTTTGAATGTTAATATCAATAAAAATTATTTTTTGGCCAAAATTTTATTTTTTGTATTTTGTTTATAGCACAAATAGTCACAAATTTTGGGTGACGACCTCATCCCGAATAAATGGGACATTTCTCCCACATTTTTTTCAATATATTTTTTTTATGGTTGATGACCTCGCCTAGGTAACAAGGCACATTTCTCCGTTATCATCAAATGGTAACACAATTATCACAAATCGTGTGATGACCCAATCCCGAGTAATGGGATAATCTCTTGAAATTGTCTGCCGAAATCCTTTATTCTTTTCCCTCAAAAAGTTATAATTTTCAAAAAAGGCTTCTCCATATTCTAACCATTCCCATTATTCTACAGGAAAACTTTGGCATCTGAAAATGGTTCAGACAAGGGCTGGTAAGTAGGCTGCTCAAAGGCACAGTGACAGCGAACCAAAGGAAATGAACTCTCCCCGATTATCCAAAAAGCATGACTCGGGGGATGAGAGCGATGTTGATCCGGCCATGTATCAGGTTTTTTCAAAAGATGATGACTAAAATGATGGCCGAGCAAGCTAAGGCGGTTCCCAAGAAGGCAGCTTCCAAGACCAAAGCTAAGAAGAAGCCCATAAAGAAGTCGGTCAAAATCAGCAAGCAGAAAGTACAGCGTGACAGCACCTCTGAGGATTCCGGGTCAACAGAAGAAGTCTCTGAGGAAGAAGAGCAGCTGATCTATATCCCGAAACATCTGAGGCAATCCAAGAAGTCAGTAGAAGAGCCAGTGTCAGTGAACAAACCCAAGTATGGGGCCCCCGCAGAAGATTCAATCCAGACACTGACCAAAATTGTTAAAGACCTGCAAGTCCGAGATAAAGGTAAAAGGTCATACACTAGACAGAATTTTTACCTCGGCTTGGAAGGGGACATCAATCTGGAGAACCTCCCTAGAAAGTTCATTAAGTTTGATGGATCTGGGGATCCTAAGGCTCATCTTGCCATGTTCTTTGCGGAATGCGCTCGGTTCAGCGAAGACAACTGTGCCCTCTTCCTCTGTTTCCCCCGCAGTTTGGAGAGAATAGCCGCCAAATGGTATACTGAGCACGTCAATCCCATTGAACTAAGGGATTTTGACAAAGTTGTCAACATGTTTGTTGAACGCTTCTTGTTCAACACGGAAGCTCTGCCCACCCTGAACCACCTGTGCAACCTGAAACAAGAGCCCAATGAGAAGGCCAGGGACTTCATTCACAAGTGGAGAAGCCTTTGCAACAAAATGAGAAACCTTATTTCTGAGGAGCATGCCCTCCAAGTCATTCTCAACAACTTCTCCCAACTCTTAAAAAGCCTCCTCTTTCAATACCCCTTCAAATCCTTTATCGAACTGACAGAGCGAGCAGAATGGCTCGAGATGGGGGTAAAAACGGGATATACGAGGGTGTTGCTTTAGCCAAGAATATCTCAGACCCAAAGAAGAAGGCACACTTCACTTATTCGGCCGAGGTTCCAGGGGATGACCAGGGCAGTAGCAGCAAGCATGGCAGTGGCACAAAGTCCGAGCAGAACAGAAGAAGGAAAGGGAAGTTCTTCAAAAGCAATGACAAGCCTCTCCCGACCGGTCCTCAACAAAAAGGGGACCTTCAAGAAAAACCTAAGCATATAAACTGGAGCAGGGACCGGAAATTCACTCCCCTCGACCAGCCGCTGGAGAAAATTCTGGAATACTTGTTGTCTCACGGAATGGTAAAACTTTCCAAAGTCGCAGATCCGCCAGTGATCATGGGAAGATTTAAGGAACAATATTGCAAGTTCCACAGAGCAATGGGCCATGACACTGAATACTGCTTCGTCCTGAAGCATCTGATCCACGACTGCATTGATAAAAGCATCCTCATCGAGGATGAAGAAGAAGGCAAAATTGACATCATGTCCACCCCATTCCCAAAGCATTCAGTATCAACCATTTCTGAACATTCCTTCCTGCCACAAAGTCACATACATCCTTGTTCTAGCGAGGATATAAGTTTGCAGCATCAGGTAATGGTTCTACATCAGGATCAGTTTGCATCTCAAAGAGGGGATATCCTCTCATTTTTTAACATAAGAAACATGTCAGTTGAGAGTGGGAAAACCCAAGTTTTTCCAAAGAGATTTCTGAAAAAGGAAGCCTGCACAGAGGAAGCAGAAACCTCCGAAGCAGCAGAAGAACGGGCCAAAAACCTTCAGAAGCCCATTACCGTGCTCTCTAACATCTCCATTTTTGAGTTGACTCATGATTCTCCCCAGCATCGAGAGAAATTAGATGATCTACTGAGAAAGATCAAGGTAAAGCCAGGCACTACGCCAGAAGACATGGCGCAGATTATAAACCAAGCGATGACTAACGCACCTATTACCTTATCTGATGAGGACTTGCCTAAGCCTCATTCATTTCACAATAATGCACTATACATTGTGGTAAGGATCCGGGGCATGACTGTCCTGCATGTGCTCGTTGATGGAGGTAGCAGCCTCAACATTTGCCCAGAGATGACAGCGAAAGCACTAGGATTGAAAGAAGAAGAATATGTGCCTGATCCTATCACTATCTATGGCTTCGATAATCATGGGCAAACTGTCAAGGGCAAAATCTTCTTAGAGATTTTCATTAATTACTCAGTGCACACCGTCTTATTCCATGTCGTCAATGTGCCGCCCACTTATAATCTGTTGTTGGGACAAACATGGATCCATAATGCCAATGCCGTTCCGTCAACCCTCCACCAGTGCATCAAGTGGTCCAAGGGCGGAATGATTACCACTGTCTTGGGCGAAGACCCTGAAGAAAGGCTGCCACAACCGATGATTCCTCGATCGACATTTACAGCAGATATACCTAGCATCCGGGAGGCAGAAGAAATCAATCTCAGCGATAGTCTAAAAATGTTAAAATTGAAAGATGTCATGGAAGAAGAAAACGTTGCAGCCACGGTCCAATGGCAGGGACCTTGTTTCTTCAAATTAGAAGGCCACATCAATTATACCTCCTTTAAAGATCATCCCTTATTCCCTCAGTTTTCCAAAGCAAGAAAGGGATTCAATCTGTTGATCAAACATGGATATCAGCCGTTCCGGGGCAAGGGGAAAGATGAAGACGGCATGACAGAGCCCATCATCCCAGTTCGGCATGCAGACAGTTCAGGGTTGGGATTCACCGGCCAGGATTCCAACAAGAAGACTATTTTTGTCAGAGAAAGCCAATAAAAAGATGATGCCTCAGTTTTTCCTGCTTTTCTATTCTCATTTCTTTGTTTAAATCTTGTAGGGACAACACAGTCCCATCTTTTGTCAGAGTCTTGTAAATACTTTACTTCAATCAATGAAAGATCAAGCTTTTTCTTCATATTTGGGCATCTATATTTTGTCTATGTCATTGTTCTTTACTTTATACAAAAAATTGATTCGGCTCATACTTTTTCTTAAAAACCTTTTTTTACGTTTTCAGGACTATTAACTCCTGAATCAATGACGAAATTCGTTATCAATCCCAAGTATCTAAAAATGGCAAGGTTTCCTGAGATGAAAGACAAAGCAAAGGTCAGTCAGGCAGCGGAGCAGACTGAAGAGCCAGCCGAGTTTGATTCCACCATTCAGGATTTGCCAGAATTTGCTCACATTCAGAAGCAGGATGAACCATCATCTTTGGTTCAAGATCCAACTGAGGATATCAACATCGGGTCGGAAGACGATCCGAAAATTCTCAAAATCGGGTCGGGTCTAAGCGAGGTTGAAAAAGCAAGACTCATCCAATTCCTCGAAAAGCATCAAGAAGTATTTGCCTGGACTTATGAAGATATGCCAGGATTGGATATCAAGCTGGTTGAGCATCGACTCAAGTTGAAACCAGAAGCCAGACCAATCAAACAGAAATTGAGGAAATTAGACCCTCGAATTGAGCAACAAGTCAAGGAAGGACTTGAAGATTTATTGAAAGCATGTTTTATCCGAGCTATTGATTACCCAGATTGGTTAGCAAATATCGTGGCAGTCCCTAAAAAGAACGAAAAAGTTCGAATTTGCATTGATTTCAGGGATCTCAATAAGGCTACCCCGAAAGATGATTATTCGCTTCCCAATATTGACCTGTTGATCGATAGCACGGCAGGTCATGCCATGTTTTCTTTCATGGACGGATATTCAGGTTATAATCAGATCAAGCTGGTCGTTCGTGATCAGTCCAAGACTTTATTTACTACCCCATGGGGTACCTTTTGCTACACAGTCATGCCATTTGGACTCAAAAATGCCGGGGCAACTTATCAGAGGGCAATGGCCGTCATTTTCCATGATCAAATGCACAAAAATATGGATGCATATGTGGATGACATTTTGGTTAAGTCTAAAAAAGAAGAGGATCATCTCGATGCTCTTAGCCAAGTTTTTGAAAGACTTATTCTATACAAATTAAGACTTAATCCTCAGATATGTGTTTTTCGAGTGGAGTCCGGCAAATTGCTCGGCTTTATTATCAGCAAAAAAAGGAATCGAAGTGGATCCGGCCAAGGCAAAAGCTATTATTGATATGCTGCCTCCAACTAATCTCAGAGAACTGCGAAGCCTTCAAGGGCGTATTCAGTCTATTCGCATATTCATTTCTAATTTGGCCATGAGATGCGAGCCTTTCAATCATTTGCTAAGAAAATGAGTTAAATTCGAATGGAGATCAGAATGCCAGCTCTCATTTGAGTGCATCAAGCAGTATCTCCTTAATCCACCAGTTTTGAAGCCGCCAAAGCTGGGGAAACCTCTCCTGTTATACATTTCTGTCAATCAGAATGCCTGTGGTGGATTCCTCGCGCAGTATAAAGAAGGCAGCCTGATAGAGCACGCCATCTACTACGTGAGCAAAACATTCATTGATTATGAAAAGAAGTATTCTCAGATGGAGAAAACTTGTCTAGCTCTGGTTTGGATGTGCCAGAAATTGAGACATTACTTGTTAGCTTCTGAAATCAAATTCCTATTGAAGCTTAATCCTCTCAGATACATCTTGGAACAACCATTTCTCACTGGACGGATTGCAAAGTGGCAAGTCCTCCTAATGCAATATGACTTAGAGTATGTTTCTCAAAAGTCGATTAAAGGCCAAGCAATCGCAGATTAGTTGGTGGATTTCCCTTTGACGGAAGAAATTAAAACAGAAGATGATTTTCCTGATGAGCACATCTGTAATATCCAACAACCCCCAGTTTGGAACTTGTTCTTCGATGGCTCTAAAAATATGTCCGGCATAGGGATTGGAGTCTTGTTAATCACTCCAGAAAAAGAAATGATCCCTTATTCCCTCAAGCTTTGTTTCCAATGCACTCATAATATGGCCGAGTATGAAGCTTTAATACAAGGCCTCAAAATTCTACAAAGTTTCAATGTCAAAAGGGTGCATGCCTTTGGTGATTCACTACTTGTTGTCAGTCAAGTTAACACTGAATGGCAAGTGAAAGATTCCAAACTGATCCCGTATCAGAAGATCGTCCTAGCTCTTGTGGACAGCTTCGAAGAATTTCAGCTCAGTCATATCAGAAGAGAGCATAATCAGATAGCCGATGGTTTAGCCAGTCTGGGCTCCATTTTATCCTTCAAAGGCAGTGAATCATGTCGCTCTTTTGAAGTCGGCAGACTTGAGGAAACCGCTTTCGCTTCAAGTATGCAAGTAAATCAGGTCGATCAAAAGGAGAAGCCTTGGTATCAAAGCATCAAAGATTTCATTGACACGGGTGAATTTCCATCGGAGATGCCAAAAAGGGAGCAACGTGCAATTCAGCGCATGTCTACCCGATATTTCATTCTTGCCAATGTCCTCTACTATCGTGGGTTCAGTTCTGAGTATTCGAGGTGCTTAGACAAAGAAGAAGCTATGGAAGTTATCCGAGAGGCACATGAAGGGATTTGTGGTGGCCATGTTGGCTATCAGATTCTCGTCAAGAAGATCGTCCGAGCAGGTTACTATTGAAATACCATGCAGCAGGACTGTCATAGATTTGTAAAGAAGTGCGTCAAGTGCCAATTACACGCGCCTTACATTCATGCTCCGACCGCATATCTACAATCAGTTGTTTCTCCTTGGCCATTTTCTATGTGGGCTTTTGACGTCGTCGGCCCGATTACTCCCTCTGCTTCCAATGGCCACAAATACTTTCTGGCTGCGATAGAGTATTTCACAAAATGGGTTGAAGTTGTTACTTTACGCACGGTAGAAGGCCGCCATGTGGTTTCTTTCATTCACAAGAACATTCTTTGCCGCTTCGGCATCCCACACGATATTGTCTCAGATAATGGAACCCACTTTAAAAATGAGATGATGAAAACATTTTGTTCTAAATTCAGAATTTGCCATCACTTCTCAGCTCTTTACTATCCTCAAGAGAACGGCCAAGCAGAGGCTACCAATAAGATCTTAATCCGTATTTTGGAAAGGACTGTGAAGACAGGTCGAGATTGGCATGAGAAAATTCATGACGCACTTTGGGCATATCGGACCACCATTCGGACTCCGACTAATGCCACTCCTTCAGAACTTGTTTACGGAACTGAAGTGGTATTGCCTCTCCATGTTCAAAAGTCCGCTCTCAAATTTGCTTCTCTTATAGAATTGCCACTTGATCAGTATCAGCAGCAGAGATTGGTGCAGCTAGATTTACTGGATGAAAAGAGGCTCAAAGCAGTAGAGAACGCTCAAGCTTATCGGCAGAGGATAGCTCGACATTATGCCAAGTCTGTCATTGAGAGAAAATTTCGAGTTAACGATTTGGTACTCAGATCAACGGCTCATCTCAAGCATCGACCACGGGGCAAGTGGTCACCCAATTGGGAAGGCCCTTATGTGGTTAAGGAAGCACTTCCTCGCAATTCGTATCGTCTAATCAACGCAGATGGAGTGAAAATGCCAGATCCCATCAATGCTCTGCATTTGAAGAAGTTTTACACCTGAAATGTTCATTCTAAAGCCTTTGTACTCTTCAAAAGAGCCATTTCAATAAAATAATGATCTTCTATCAATTCTTACATTCTTCTCCATGATACTGGGGCATTTTATTTTGATCTATAATCATCTTCTTCCATCATATGCAGGCAGGATTAGACGAAAGCTTTTTTTCCTCAAATTTTGTTAGTTCTTAATTAGTCTTGGGATCTTTATTTTTCATTTCATTTGATTCATTTTGGTTTGATCAAATTTACATCAAGCTAATGCTCATTTATGTCAAGTTTTAACAAATTTTTCAATCTTATTAAAATTTCCTCTACCTTTATCTTCAAAAAGTACCCTTTCAGGTTAAGGGATAAACCTGATGCCTCCTTTCAATGAGGTATTGTTTCTATTATTTCTCCCATTCAGGATAAGGAGATAAATCCTGAATTATCTTCTAAAAACTCATTTTGAAAATCTAGCTCATCTTCAAAACCCAGTTCTCGCACTGGTTATTTCTCAAACTTTTCAATCATATATTGAGCTCATTTGAAAAACCCGGTCCTCACACCGGTAACCTTTTAAAATCAGTCTTTTGACCAAAGACCTTTCTCCTTCTAAATTCAAGTTCTGACTTAAATCTCCCAAAACCTCATATATTTCCAAAAAGATCCAACACTTGTTGGTCATGTATTTCTAAAGGATCCAGCATCTCGCTGGTCATGTATTTTCAAAAGGATCCAACACTCATTGGTCATGTATTTCCAAAGGATCAAGCATCTCGCTGGTCATGTATTTCCAAAAAGATCCAGCATCTCGCTGGTCATGTATTTCCAAAGGATCCAGCATCTCGTTGGTCCTGTATTCCAAAAGATTCATCTCCCGCTGGTTGTGTATTCCAAAAGATCAAACTCTTAGGGTGCGACTCCTCAATTCTATCATTTCCAAGATCTTCAATCTTTCAAATTCTAGCAGTTTCCCAACCTTTAGTTGCAATATCTTCAAAATCTCATCATTCTCTCAACTATCGGGCTATAACCTCCCAAATTCAATCACTTTCAAACCATCAGATTAAATTCTTCATTTTCAAATCCAGTGTTTTCACTGGTCGGGATTTTCAAATCCAGTGTTTTCACTGGTCGGGATTTTCAAATCCAGTTTTTATAACTGGTCGGGATTTTCAAAATCTAGTTGTTATAACTGGTCGGGATTTTCAAATCCAGTTTTTATAACTGGTCGGAATTTTCAAATCCAATGTTTTCACTGGTCGGGATTTTCAAAATCCAGTTGTTATAACTGGTCGGAATTTTTAAATCCAGTTTTTATAACTGGTCGGGATTTTCAAATCCAGTGTTTTCACTGGTCGGAATTTTCAAATTCAGTTTTTAAAACTGGTCGGGATTTTCAAATCCAGTGTTTTCACTGGTTGGGATTTTCAAATCCAGTGTTTTCACTGGTCGGGATTTTCAAATCCAGTTTTTATAACTGGTCGAGATTTTCAAATCCAGTGTTTTCACTGGTCGGGATTTTCAAATCCAGTGTTTTCACTGGTTGGGATTTTCAAATCCAGTTTTTATAACTGGTCGAGATTTTCAAATCCAGTGTTTTCACTGGTCGGGATTTTCAAATCCAGTTTTTATAACTGGTTGGGATTTTCAAAATCCAGTTGTTATAACTGGTCAGGATTTTCAAATCCAGTTTTTATAACTGGTCGGGATTTTCAAATCCAGTGTTTTCACTAGTCGGGATTTTCAAATCCAGTTTTTATAACTGGTCGGGATTTTCAAAATCCAGTTTTTTATAACTAGTCGGGATTTTCAAAATCCAGTTTTTTATAACTAGTCGGGATTTTCAAATCTAGTTTTCATAACTGGTCGAGATTTGAAATCCAGTGTTTTCGCTGATCGGGATTATCAAAATCTAGTTTCTCATAAACTGGTCGGGATTTCCAAAACCTAATGTATTTCATCAGTCCAGTTCTCTAAAGTCTGATTCTTACACAATTTCTTTAAAATTACAGCTAAATGTCTCATCAAAGTCTATATTGAGTGATAATTTCACAAGAAATTCATGAAAACTTTGCCAATTTGCTAAAAAGCATTAGTTGATTCTAAAAGTCTAACTACACAAAGATAATTTTCTTAGATTACCTCCTGTATTTCCTTCCAAAAGGTGAAACCTTTTTGCGAAAAAGAGGTAAAATTCAAATCTTTTCCTGTTGATCAACCAAAAGGATATAAAAAATGTCCTCGATATGATCAATGAAAGAAATCTTCAATGATGTTGAAAAGCCAGAAGCGAATTGATATTGATCTTAGCTATGGCACATGTTAAAAAATGACTTTCTGGCAATCAGGCAGTGGAAATATCTTGAGCTATAAAAAAAAAGAATCCACTCAACCCATATCTTCTCATTTCACTTAAAGCTGCAATCAAATATCCGCAAAAGGGATCTCTTAATTGTCGTCAAGATGAAGACGAATATGCGAGCAGACCTCTGGGGCCAAAGAAGATTTGGATCATCTCCGAGATGAAGGAGTTTGTGAAAGATCCTTCCAGGGAAAGTTCAGATCACCGTCAAGATGAAGGCGAGTGCGATGAACCTACCGACAAACCCTAAAAGATATTTGATTCCAGCTATCATCTAAAGACCTTTTGAGCCAATGTCATCATATATAACCCCTGAGAAAAAGAAGGATCGGAGCATCTCCAAGATGAAGAAGTTTGTGACATACCCTTCCCTGAAAAAGAGAGAAAAGTCAGGACATCCAAATGAAGGATGATGTGAAAAACCGAGAAAGCCTAATGACTCAAAAAGAGTGCAAAAACATCATCGTAGGGAAAACACCCAGATATCAAACTGCCAAAGTTGCCAAAAGTCATCTTTTCTCATGCAAAATTCTTTCATCAATATCTTTTCATTACTTGCTTTTATGAAATTAAGAATATTTTTTCTCTTCTCATATCAAGGAAATGGATAGCTTCCTCGAAGAAAATCATCAGTGCTAAAAATTTGAATCTGACTCTTAGAACTGAGGAGTTAACCTCATTGGAGGAAATACTCTAGGTAAAAGAGGAAATATCTTCGAACATACGTGCACATTTCCAAGCATTTGAATCAGCTATAGTTTTATCTTATTGGCAAAATTTTCTAGCTATTCCAAAAATGAAATAAACATTCAATATCCATTTTTGATGCAACTTAGCGTTGTCTATATCTTCCAGAAGAGTTGCCTCATTCAGTTGAAGTATCTCTTCCTGTCCTATCGCGGTTTCTTCAGTCAAGAATTCCGTATGGTGTTTCCCACTCAGGTTAAGGGTCAAAACCTGAATTTTCTGCGAGAGGTCATTGATTTCAAAAAAGCTATTCCAGTCTCAGCAAATGAGATGCCCAAAATCATTCCTTTTTCCAAGCTTTAGGGAACCCTATATTTTTCTCCTTTCGCAAAACCCCTTTTGGATTTGTTCGTCCAAATTCCAAAGGTCCCATTATGGTTTCTCTGTTTGAGAAATCCGTATGGTAGATTTCCTATCCAGGTTAAAAGTTAACCCGGAACCTCGCTTCGCGAGGTATCTTCCTTGTAGATTTGGGTTAAACCTGAGCCTTGTTCCTACAAAATTCCTCGTTTTAACAAGATAATTTCTTCCAGTCCCATCATGGCTCTTCCCATTGAAGAATCCATGCTTTGTATATCCATCCAAGAAAGGATTTTACTTGAGCTTCGTATCACGAGGCATTTTTCAAAAATGTCCCATCAAGGTCCTCGTGTATTCCTTTCCTCATTTCAAATTCACTTTTGATATATCCTCGTCCCATCCAGGTTAAGGGCTAAACCTGAATCATTCCAAAAGAGTATCTCGTCTCACCCATGAGACCGGATCAAAATTCTGATTTTCCATCATTTTTGGGATTTTCATCCAAAGTCCCATCACGATTTCCTCATTCTCTACTCGATCATATCATTCTCGAGGATTTCGTTTCCCCAAAACCATTCAGGATAAGGTCTTAAGCCTGAAGAGCCATATTTCCAAAATAATTCTTCCACACCCAGTTCAGATCTGCTGACTGGGGCATTTTCAAAATTTGGAGTGTTATCTTTGCCACTAAGCTCGGCTTTCAACCGGCTTAATAGCAAAAAGGGGCATCTGTGAACACCCCAAATTTTTTAAAGTTTTGTAAAAATAACCCTTTTGCCCCTGACTCTATTTTCTGAAAAGATCAAAGTGATTTCAAAGCTAAATTTCAGTCTTTCTTCAGATTTTTGGATTAAATTCCACATTGATATATTCAAATTCATCTCCGGGTTTGAACCCAGTATTTTAAATCCAAATCTGAGCCCCGTTGTCCGATTTCCAAAATAAAATCACAAAAATACCAAAAAAATGATTTTGAAAGGCTCGGGCGGCTCATCCGGCACTATGTTGGATCCTCGACCCTATATTTCTCAGTTCGAGGTCGTAAACCTCGAATATTTCTCAAAAATTCAGACACAAATCCATTTTCTGAAGAAATTTTCTCAAAATAGCTCAGAAAAATTCCCTTTTATAAATATTTTACAAAAACACAAAAAAAATAGTTTTAATCTTTGTTTTCTCACAAACTTTAGGATTTTATTCTAAAAATACAAAAAAATCGAAAAATAAACTAAAAACCAAAAAATTGAGAAAATTTACAAGAAAAACGAAGGATTTTTTAAGCCTTTTAAAGCCATTTTGCCGAAAAACTCATTTTCAAAACCATTTTATAAAAATTTTCAAAGAAGGGGACCTCTTTTATGAAAAATTAAAAAATTTTAACAGACTCTCTCCCGCGCCTCTTTCATTCTCTCTCCATCGTTCGATCTGCAACAACATGCTTTCATCTCCACCCTCAATCCTCAACTGATCGTCCTCTTCTCGAGCCCTCCATTCCCTCTTTAAAGGGAGGCATCGACTTCATCCCAAAGGGACATAGATCATCTCCTTCTCTTCTGAGGCATACATTTCTTTCTTGCAAACACCGATCAATCATCGAGTTTCTCTGGAATCCTCCATTACAATCCACGATTCAATCGGCTAAGTCCATCAAAAACTCTTCAGAATCGCCATATTTCTTCCATCCGAGGTTCCCCCTGCAAGAAGAAGAAGAACCTCTCTGCAAGGCGTCTTCTCTGCAGTCGCCTGTGAGAAGGTCAATCCTCAGCACCTCTGGTAAGGCCAATACCCTTCCTCTTCCTCATTTCTTCTTAGTTAACTTCCTATTCTTCTACTTTCTTTTTACATAAACCCCATTTAAGTTCTCCTTTCCATTTATTTTTCCCCATTGACGCACCGTGGGTGTTGTCTGAGCTGCCTTTAGCAACCCCGACATATCCCTGTGCAACAGAGATGGGATAGAATTATCCCAACATCAACTAAGATTTTTGCACTTTTTTTTTTACTCTAATATGCATTGCATTCCTGTCTACTGATCTATTGATGATCAGTCATATATTGTTCCATCATTAAATAGAAAATCAACTCAGTTGTCAAAATCCCATTTACTAATCTTGAAAAGGTAAGTCTGCGTCTGATGGGATTTTTCTATGCTTGCTATATTGGTGTCATAATAGGCCAGTCCATCTTCTTGCCATTTGAAAATTTCTGGAAAGAAAATATAACAGGTGCACAACCCAGCAAATAAATGAAGTGAGATGCTTTGGGCATCAGCAGGGATATTCAGCACATACCCTGTGCAATCTTAATTTGTTGCAAAATGGAGAATTGTTAAGATCAGAACAAAAAGCTTAGCTCCAATTTATAGTTGTTATAGATCTCCAGCCATCTTGCACCAGCAAATTTTTACCTATCAGTCCCATTGGTAACCATCACTCACAGAATATCCCTGCATTTCTGCAAATGTGCACTGCTCAACCACCAGCCATCCATTATCCACCTCACCTGTGTGTCAAGTTCAATACATAGGAAGGTCTGATCTTGTTTCAGGTTCATCAAACAGCCCAGCCAAGACCCATTTCAGCTTCAGTGAAGCGTTAAAAAGTTCTAGTACAGTCTTTGTACCAGAGATATCTTCCAATTATCGATTATTTGCTGGAAGTATTAGAAATCCTGCAAAGCATTAGGAATTGATGTGGTGGTAATCAGAGGGACATTGAGAACTAATGAGTCAGAGTTGCAATCTGCAAATCTTGTCATAGGATCTGAAGGTGCGGCCATTAGAGAGCCAAGAGTTGTTGTCTAGACTTCGGTTTTGACAGAATCAATATAATCATCCGTGTACCATTTCCTTAGTTTCGTCATAATTTAGATAAATTATTGTTGGATCAAGATTCAGACTTTCTTTGTGTTGTTGTTCATGTGTCGGCCTGCCATTGAATGTGCTTTATATATATATATATCTAGATCTCTCTTAATTGCGTTTCAGGATGAATGAATTCTCTTTTGACTTCATTACAACACTGATATACCTTTAGATCATTAGAAGGCGATTTTGCCAATTTTTTTGCATTTAGCACTCGAATTTTCATTCCCATTGGTGTTTGGCCTCTCTCTCCCATTATTACAGTGTCAGTTATGAGAGTCTATTCAAAGTTCAATATACCTCAGCGTCATCCATCATATGCTCACTATGCATAATAGGTATATGACACCATTTTACACTCATTCTGAACCTTCACTGATTATATACACTCACCTACACCATGTATGTTGTATCCCTCCATTTCTCATTCAACACCCAGCAGTGCTGCAGCTTCCCTGCATCTGCTGAAGACCCTCCATTGCTGTAAATCACAAATCAAACTTGCAACAAACTCATTTGGCTGTACCTGTTAAGCACCTTCTCATTTACCTACATTAAAATTGCATGTCATATATGTGATATATATATATACATATATATATATATATATATATATATGAATATATATATATATATATGTATATATGTGTATGTATATATATATTCGTATGTGTGTAAAGCTCTCATATATATATATATATGTGTGTATGCAAGTACCTGCGTCACTTTCCATCTTTTTATCATTTATGCCTTGACATATGAGTAAAATTTTTTTTATTATTATTTTGACATCCATATGATATGTGAAAATCTTCTTCTATCTTCATCCAAATCTAGTGATTTGCAGGGAATATGTAAAAAGAAGTCACTTCTTTGGATTTGTATCTTTCAATATTGTAATAAGTTAGGACTTAAATGAGAATTTACATTCCCTGTTCTAGATAGAATGAATGAGCATTGTAAATATCATGAAATGTTTGTTTTCATGCATTTTTTTCTTTATTTCTCAAAATTCTCACAATGGTGAAACACGAATGGCACATGCACCATTTTGTAAGAGATAATAAATACTAAGTTAATGATCCACATCAATGGCCATAGTCAGGGTGTGGACAAAACTTAGCATTTTTAACTTTTACAAAATAACATTGGATCCCCACTAGGTCTATTTTCAAAATTCATCATATTTTTCTAAAATATTTTCTTCTTTTATCAGAATTTAACTTAAAATTAACTCAAAATATATACCAATGGCCATAGTCAGGGTATATTGAGGGTTAATTTCATTTTAAATTCTATAAAAGCACCAAAAAGGTATTTTATTCTTCATTTGAATTTAGATATGATTATTATATAATACACTCAATGACCATAGTCAGGAGTGTATTATATCACTAATCTTATTTAAATTCGTTTGAAGAATGAAACATGATTTACAGAAACCAATTTCAACTTATTCAAATTCATTCATCATTTAGGGTAGAATTGCATCATATTTTCAAAATTTCCTTTAAAAAACCCAAGTGATTTTGAACATCTTTCTTCAAGCTTTTATTTCTATTCCAATTCTATCTCAATTTCAAAGTCCAATTTGACTTTGGAATTTCAAAACTACATTTCAAATTCCAAAATTCCAATTCAATTCAAAAATTCAATTTTAAAGTTTAATTTAAACTTTGAAATCTTTGATTCACTCCCAAGATCAAGTTCATCTTCTTATCTTCAAATTCAAAAACCACAGTTTTAGATTGATTCTGAATCTCAAAATCTTGACCTTTCCTAGATTTTAAATTCAATCTGGGTTTTCAAAACCCAGATCCATATTCAAAAATCCCATTTGGACTTTTCAAAGCCCAAATCCAAAGTTAATCTCAACTTGGATACAGATTTCCAAATATGAATCCCATTTCACCTTGGATCTCAGACTTCAGATCCAAAATCCATTCTAGGACCCATATTCCAATTCCACTTTGGATCTCAGATTCAGATCCAAAATCCATTTTTAGGATCCGGAACCTAATTCACCTCGGATCTTAGATCCAAATCTATTCTAGGATCCAGAACCCGATCCTACTTTGGATCTCAGACTTCAGATCCAAATCCTCTTTAGGATCCAGAACCCAATTCTACTTTGGATCTCAGATTACAGATCCAAATTCCATTTAGGATCCAGAATCCCATTCTACTTTGGATCTCAGACTTCAGATCCAAATCCATTTTAGGGTCCAGAGTCCAATTCTATCTTGGATCTTAGACTTCAGATCAAAATTTCATCTTGGATTCCAAATCTTGAATCCAATTCCATTCAAAATTTCAGATCCAAATTTCACCTTGATTCCAATTCTTAAAATCCGATTCCATTTTCATTTCAGATTTCAAATCCAATTTCTATTTTTAAGTTCTAAAATCCAGAATTCGATTTTGAACTTTATTTAGGATTCAAACTTTGGGTTCAAATTCCATCTTGAATTCCAACATTTCAAATCAATCCCATTTCTCAATTCCTTTAGATTTCCCACATTTCCTTCTAATTTCAAAACTTCAAAGTTAGAATTCAATTCCATTCCAAATATTCATCCAAGTTCAAACTTCCAAATTCAAAGTCCATTTATGACTTTGAAATTTCCTTTCTTCTCTCTTTATCTCAGTTTCAAGATCATTTCTCTCAAGATCCAAATTCATTTTCTTAAAGCTCTGTTTATTCTAAAAACTTAGAACTTCAAATCTTAAGTTCTAAAGTTAGAAATCATTTTTCTTCACTCCATTATCAGATTCATCTCAGAAACACTTGGGAATTCTTCAAAACATTTTCAAAAAGAGCATACATCTTTGCATTTGCACAAGCATGATTCTTTGTGCATTTAGACTTAGGATAACTTCTTAGATAATTTCTTAGCAGAACAAAAGGCATAAATTTGACCCTTGGTTCAATTACCCCTGGTAAAGGCGCCAGGAACGGTCAAACCTCGTACCGACGAGCAGATCCCGTCTCCTTGTTTTCCCGCAAACATTTCAAAAACGGAGGCGAGTTATTTCAAATATTTTCAAAATTAAGGTCAAGTGAGACCCGCAAAAGAGTTACTCTTCTTTCCTTTTCTCTTGCTCTTCTCTTCTCTCCTTCTTTTCGTCTTTCATTTTCTCCCTTCAAAAAGGAGGAAATAGAGGTTGGAAAGGAAAAGAGGAGGAAGAGAGAGAATATTACAAGAGAAAAAATTTTGCGATGATCACAGTATGGCATGGGTATGTATGTTAACACGTGCATATTTGTTGCAAACAAACTATATACGATTTCGTCATGTATATTCACAGCAACGCAACACCCAATACTAGACGCATCATCACCCCTTATTTCATGGTATATCGGTTATCTTATATGTTTATTTTTTTTATTTACTCTTGTTGCTTTGTATTTTAACCTTACTATTATCACTGTTTCGCTCAACAGAGTTTCGCCTGCTGGCTACCATATGCCATTGGATTTCAAGATGCACTATAATGTTGGGGTAACGATGATCACTGTGGTGACTTTTGGTCAAGTTAAAACGTAAGTGAAGAGACCTGTTATCCAAGATATTATATCGATTTAAGACATTGTTTTGATTCTTAAAATCAATTTTTATACTGATTCTAAGCTATCAATATGAATTTTTATATCAATTTGTAAGATATTTTATTATCAATTTGCAGATATTGATTCCTATATTGTGACAATCTTGTGAGAATTAAGTCTTATACGTGATGAACTTACAAAAAAAACAAATATGGTGCTACAACTCATTGAACTTTCACATTGGTATACAATGTGACATTATTCATTTGGTAAGTTTCTATCTATAAGTGTATTGTATCTTGTACGGTGGTCTAAAATTTACTTGCTTCTGTATTAACCATAGGAGGGATTCGTCAAAGACATCTTGATTATCGACATTGGCGAGTGGAGGTTTCACTGTGCACACGATGCTCTTTTACAAAATAATGAGGTCGATTGTGACATATTTATAATGAATTACATTGAAGCAATATACAATGGACAAGAACCTGATTTCGACATTATATGCTCTACACTTAAACATGTTTTATTATCCTATATTATTGAAGACTCAATTTATATATTGGTCTCACATTATAGTTTTGTTGCATGATGATATACCTGAATTCTGTACAAAACTATGCAAAAATTGATGGAGTTTCTAATTACGGAAGAGAAAAAATCTCAAATGGAAAGAATACTTAGAAGGCAACGAACGACGTGACCCCCCAGGAGTAATATGATGTAAAAAGATTTGTAACAGATTTTGTAGACTGTCTATACAAATTTTGTAAGACAGTATACAAATTTTATAAGACTATGTATACAAATTATGTAAATCTCTCTAGGTTGAAATAAAAATTTAACAATTACCCCAATTTGACCAAACACGTCAATAGGTTCAACTATTATTTATAGCAAACAAAAATTATTGTCACGTGACATAGATGTCATTGTGTAAATCGCTATAAGACACTATCTGGTATAACGATTAAAATATAGTATATGTACAAAGAATTGTCGTATCACGATTTACACTATGACTGATAAAAGGCAAAAAAGAGAAAAAAAAACAAATCTACAGGATGTTTATTGGTAAATTATAAATCTAGGTAATTTGATAAATACAAATCGACTTACAACCACATTTCTTTAAATTTCATAGAATAATAGAATTTGTCATATTGCAATTTGCTTTTACGAGTTTTATTTATGTGAACGATATATCCTATCACGATTTACGCAATGACTAATTCATAAAAGGCAAAAAAGAAAAACAATAAACAAATCGACACAACGCTACAAGAAAATAGGTTGTTAGCGACAGAATACTTCTGTCGCTAGTTAGCGATGGATTAACGAGCGAAAAAAATCTATCGCTATAATCAATGAAATTTACGAAAATAGCGACGAAAGATACTATATTGCAAAATTTGTCGCTAATTAGCGATGAATTTTGCGACATAGTATTTTGTCGTAACAGACACACAATTAGCAACGTCGTTTGCGATGAAAGATTTTCTGTCGCTAATTGGCGATGGAATATATTCTGTCGCTATGTTGGTAAATTTGATTTACGATGGCTTAGCGACAGAATTAATATGTCGCTAAGCTGTCACGAATTGTCGCATAAACCTAATCCCATACCTCTTTTCATTTTCTTCTTTCGTTGCTCTTGTCGTTTGTCGTTCGCCCGCTCCCACCGTTCGCCCGCTCCCGCCATTCGTCGTTCGCCATTCGCCGGCCCCACCGTCCGTCATCCATAGGCCCCACCGTTCGCCGCCACCCGGATACAAGTAAATGAGGGGGTCCCCCCCCCCCCGTGCGCGTTTTCCGGCAGGGGGTCGACCCCCTGCCTGTTCAAGCAGGGGGTTGACCCATTGCTGTTTCGGTAGGGGGTCGACCCCCTGTCAGAAAGGGGGTTAACCCCCTATGTTCCTGAAGGGGGTCGACCCCCTGCCGGAACAGCCTCGGTTTTTTTTTGTGACTTCATTTTAAAACAGTGTTTTTTTTTGCAGATTTCTCAACAGAATCAGCTTGTGCTCAGCCACTCATGCTAAGTAAGTGACAAAAACAATGCAAATCGGGTAAATACCCGTGGTGAGTAAGTGATACAAGCATATCACATGTTATTTAATTTATTAGATGTAACACTTTATTGTTCACACACTCACTTAGTTGTTGATATTTAGGGTTGCTTTGTTGGAGTTCGAAGATCATGCTGAGCATGATTTTAATGTATGAATATGAAAGTATTCTTATTTTTGGAGTACGGAGTCCATGCTAGGCATGGTAGTAGTTAGTGGAATATTGAAGTGTGTTTGCTGCAGGTACATATTTGCCATTTGTTTGATATGAGTGATTATGATGTATTGCAATGTTTCATGTATTTGTATTCATGCTTGCATGTAGTTACTTTTAATTCGATTATGGCTTCCATGTGAAATTGTATAATGAAAGCATGCTTCAAATGATTGTATCGTGTCATTAATAGTTTGCACATGAAAATATTAAGTTATCAATGCATGCATCATAATTCTTGTTATTGTATGACATCATATATTGCATGATAAATTTGATATTTTCTTCATTATAGCATTCTAATGGTTCTCTTTTAATTAGTTAGGTTATTATTCGTAACATCATAAGAAAATGACTGCAATTCGTGAATGGATGTATCGTAGGATAGTGGACAATGAGTTATCGCATGAATATATGGATGATGTTGAAAGTTTTATTGAATTTGCAACGACAAGTGTTAGTACAGTGGATCCCACAAGTCAGATTAGGTGTTCCTGCAAGATTTGTAAGAATAATCAATTTGTAGAACCTTATGGCATTAGACATCACCTATACATGAAGGGTTTTGTGAGTGATTATCAGAATTGGATGTTTCATGGAGAAGAATTTAGAAACAATTTTGATGCATGGGTGAATGTGGTGCACGATAATCCATATATGGATTTGATATTTGATGTTGCAGGAACAGAACTAAGTTCTGCTATAAGTCCTAGTGATGTAAGAACTACCGTAAATGAAGAACCACCAAACGATGCAGCTAGTAGATTTTATGATTTACTTAGAAATGCTGATGAGCCATTTTGGAATGGTTGCGAGAGTCAAACTATCTTGTTTGCAGTTCTTCAACTAATGAATTTGAAGTTCGAGTATAATTTGAGTCAATCATGTTTTGACCGTTTGTGAAGAGTATGTTGCCCAAAGATGAGAAATTGCCACAAAATTTCTATCGTGCGAAAGTTATGGTCAAGGCTCTAGGTATGGGGTATAAAAAAATTGATGCTTGTCCAAATCACTGCATGTTGTATTTCAAGGAGCAGAAAAACAACATATCATGTCCGTCATGTGGGCATCTTCGGTTCAAGCCAAAGACAAGAGACAATGGTAGCACGAGATCAAAGGAAGTTTCATACAAATTGCTCCGCTACTTTCCTATCACTCCTAGATTGCAACGATTGTATATGTCTTCAAGGACAATTAAACATATGAGATGGCATGCAAATAAAGTTCGACACGATGAAAACAAGATCACGCATCATGTTGACGCTGAAGCTTGGAAGGACTTTGATTGTACTCATCAGAACTTCGCAATGCAAAATGTTAGACTCGGTCTATGTACATATGGATTTAATCCATTTGGGGGTAGATCAACTCCATACTCATGTTGGCCACTATTTGTAACTCTATACAACCTTCCACCAAGCTTGTGTATGAAACGTCAAAATCTTTTCTTGTCTCTGTTGATCCCTGGTTCGACCTCACCTGGCCAAAATCTTGATGTATATTTAAGGCCATTGATTGATGAGCTAAAAGTATTGTGGGATGATGGTCTTACCACGTATGATGCCCACAAAAAACAAAATTTCAACATGAAGGTCGTTGTTCTATGGACAATCAGTGACTTCCCTGCATATGATATGTTATCTGGTTGAAGCACACATAGGAGGTTGGCATGTCCGTACTGCATGGAGGATTCCAAAGCTTTTAGATTGAGGCATGGAAGGAAGTCTTGCTCGTTTGAGTGTCATCGTTGATTTCTACCCAGCGACCATCCGTTCTGACGACAAAAGAATGTGTTTAAAGCAGGCACAACTAAAATGGAAGGTTCATCCACAAGATTGTCTAGCATAGAGATTCTAAGAAAATTGCGATACTTTCCAGATGTATTAACAGATGCCCGCAGTCCTACACCCTTCCGTGGATTTGGGAAAGATCATAATTGGACGAAGAAATCTATTTTTTGGGAACTACCATATTGGCCGACCCTATTGATACGACATAATTTGGATATGATGCATGTGGAGAAAAATGTGTTTGATAATGTGTTCAATACAGTAATGAATGTTAAAGGGAAAACAAAGAATAATCTGAAGGCCCGTATTGATTTAAAAGTAATATATAAAAGACCAGAATTGAAACTCAAAGAGTATAATGGCAAAGTACTGAAACCAAAGGCAAAGTACGTGCTTGAACCTGATCAAATAAAACATGTATGTCAATGGTTGAGACAATTGAGATTTTCAGATGGATATGTCTCTAACATTGCTCGGGCTGTGAAGATTGACGATGAACAGTTATATGGGTTGAAGAGCCATGATTGTCATATCTTTATGCAACGATTGATACCCCTGGCATTCCATGATATGTTAGACAAACCTATATGGGGGGTATTGTCTGAGTTGAGTGGATTTTTTAGAACATTGTGCGCATCGGAAGTCGTAGTATCTGATGTAAAGAATCTCGAGAACTTTGTCGTCACCACTGTTTGTCTGCTAGAAAAGATATTTCAGCCAACATTTTTCGATGTTATGGAATATTTAATCATACATTTGCCATATGAACTAAGGGTTGGTGGCCCTGTGCAATATCGATGGATGTACCCATTTGAAAGGTATATGTTTTTTTATATTTGTCTCTTTAATGACAGCTATTTAAAATTTGAAATGTATATTTTTGTCAGATGCATGTTTGACCTCAAAAAAAAGTTTGTAATAAAGCAAGAGTAGAAGGCTCTATTTGTGAGGCATACACTTTAGAAGAGATTTTAAATTTCTCATCTATGTACTTTGAACCTCACATTCCAACACCTTACACATGCCTGCCCCGTAACGATGATGGAGAACAAGTAATTGTAGCTGACAAGCTGTCGATATTTCAACCACTTGGCCATGCATTTGGTAGTTGTCGATCAAGGCTCTTGACAGATCGAGAGCAAGATGCAGCACACATCTATATTCTTTTTAATTCCTCAGTGATCGACCCATACATCGAGTAAGTATTTGTAGACGCAACACAATTATAAATCCTTTTATGTTCTATACGTGCATACATGGTTCGGTAATATAAGTATTTGTGGTTTGCAGACGATTTGATCTGGAGTTGCGAAGAGAAGTTTCAAATCTCACTGATGCAGAAGTACAAAAAGAACATGAAAATAAGTTTGTGGAGTGGTTGAAACAGTTGGTAAAGACGCTAACATAAATTTTGTACTTGTAAACAACACTAAATTACTTAATTGGTCGTGATCACAATCATTGTTTATGTCTGTGCGTAGGTCCGCCATGGTGATGTTAAAGATCAAGGAATATGTGATTTAGAAAATGGTCTGACCAAAGTTGTGCAATGCTACAACGGGTACAACCTAAATGGTTATCGATTCTATACAAAAGATTATGGTATAAACAAATCAACGATGAATAGTGGTGTGTGTGTGAAGGGTAGCAGCTATGGTGAAAATGAACATGATTACTATGGTGTTATAGAAGAAATAATGGAGTTGACTTACTTAGGCATAAATAATAGGGTAACTTTATTCAAGTGTCATTGGTTTGATCCAACTGCAACAAGACTCAACAAAGCTTTAGGCATTGTGGAGGTGAATCATAAATCAAGGTTTGGAACATATGAACCACTCATATTAGCCTCGCAAGCTCAACAGGTTTATTATACTTCATATCCGAATATAAAAAAGTCAGATAGAAATGAATGGTGGGCAGTTTGCAAGGTGAAGTCCAAACTATACCCTGAGTATGATCGGTTACAAGAAGACAAGTTAGCTGAAGACAGTGATTACTATCAATCAGATGATATCTATGACTTCGCTTATGGTCACAATGTTGCGCATTATATGCATGTTATATCTCCATTGGCCGATGAAACATTCATAGAAGAATGTGATCCAAATGATGTACCAAGTAGATGGGTAAACAATGAAGAAGAAGAATATGAAAGTCAAACAAGTGACGAGGAAGAATTCTCAAGCTAGTGAGCAAAATCTTGTAATACAAACCTCTATTTGAATGCACTGCAATACTTGATGTGAATGATTTGAATTATTTGAATGTATTGTAATACTTGATGCGAATGAATGAGTTGTATTGCAATACTTGATATAAATGATTTGAATTATTTGAATATATTGTAATACTTGATGTGAATGAATGAGTTGTATTGCAATGTTTAGACTCAGTAAACTATAAATTGAGGTAAAATCAAGGCAGAGGAGAAAAAAGAAGAAGAAGAAGTTGCACTGCCGCAGAAAAGAGGAAGAGAGGTTAAATAAATTAGGGTTTTAGACCTGAACAATGGGTCGGGTCGGTGATGATGATGGTCATGTATTATATTTAAGTCAAACCATTGGTAACGATATATCTATGAAATGTTTGTGATTGTAAATAATGATAGGACATCTATAAATGTATAATTCTTTTTTAATAAGTGTAAAACACTAGTGACATTGAACAAATCATTGTAATGTTCGTCCTTCGTAAATAAAAAATTGTAAAAGCGATTAGCATTGTGTATAGTAGAAATTTTGATTTGCTTTTACGGTCTTCCTATCATGATTTAAACAATGATTGATAAATGGTTGAAAGGATTTGCACATATGAAGGTTGCGTGCTATCACGATTTGTTATTACGGGCTATGTCTATGTCAATGATATTTTTATCGCAATTTACACAATGACTGTTTTAAAGGTTCAAATTGGCATCTCGTTTAGAATTAGTAAAGTACAAATTGAGGTAACTTCAATGATACAAATCATGTTAACTTCTTAAATACAAATCGATTTCGTTCACAAAGACAAACAAAAACATATTGTTGTCGTGGTAACTTCTTAACTACAAATCCATATGATTTACAACTATATTTATTTACAAAAAATATTAGTATTTAGTTATAATAGATCATGACCAATGGTTTGGCTTATATACAATACATGACCATCATCATCAAAGAAAACAATTATCATCCTTAGTGTGAAACCCACGTCCAAATAGTGATGTGCTTCAAATGCAATCTAAGTGGGCATGAAATACAACTTACTAGTGCAAAAAGCTTCAAAGCTGCAAATTATATGGGATGCCAATATGTGAAGAAGATGAAGCTCGCACGACTGCAACATATTTATCTTGAAGTATATCGAAGATTAGGCAAATATTTTTCCAACTGTGAAGTATGGTTTGCAAACGATGGAGGGTTCGATAGTAGGAATATGTGCTTGCTCTGGTATGACAGCAACGATTGAGGATGATTATGGCCATTATATTCTGCGTAAACTTCGATATACTTCATGACAAATATGACAGTCGTATGTGTCATGAATATATCGATGTATATATAGACGATAACCACCATAATCTTCATCAAAGATTATACAGATCTTTCCATACAATGTGAAACAACTAATACCAATTTGCAACTGTTACTAAAATATTGTATTTGTATAAAACATAAATCGATATCATGCTGTAAATCAATTTATATCGTTGAATTTACCTCAATTTTTATCGTTGAATTTCATGTCGATTTGTATTTATGGGTTTAGGTGGGAGAGTGATTGGATTGGGTTGGTTGTGAGGCCCATTTAGCTCTCATCAAATCCAAACTGAGTTTATACTATTATATATATATATATATATATATATATATATATATATATATATATATATATATATTAATTAAATTTATTTGGTACTTTTAATAAAGTTTATTTACAAAACAACTTTTTGCGTAATAATTCAACTACAGTATATGTACAACGATATGTATATTTGAAGGCTAGATGAGACAATGATTTGTACTTAAACTTTTATGATGATTTATACTCATGCATAGTATGATTTTCATCCTGTTGTAGCCGACATAGATGTCATTGTGCAAATCATGATAGGACACTACATGGCATAACGATTTATATACCAAATAAATCACCATAGAGACGATTTACTAACGGTATAAAAATTACGCTAGAGCGATTTAACAACGATTATACACAGGTAGTAAATATAACAACTTTTTACTTTTAAGATAGTTTATTTACAGAACATTTTTTTACGCAATGATTCAACTACAGTATATGTATAATGATTTGTATATGTGAAGGCTAGATGAAACAACAAATTTTACTAATGGTATAAGCACTGAACAACGGTGATTTACCTACGGTATCAAAATTGTAGCTCTATAGGCTAGATGAGACAACGATTTATACATGTAAAGGATACATATTACAACGATTTATACATGTGAATGATACATTATTAAACAGAATTCACACATGATTTCTGTGTTCTATTTCTCGCTTTCAAATTGAACTGAGCTTGTCATAAAACAGAATAATATAAGACACTACATTAAGTTTCACAAGAAATGCAAACATCCTCCCAACATTGATTACATACCAAAAGACTTGTAAAACTGATATTATCGTTTTACTCAAACTGGTGAGGAGGATTGAAGGTTCCAACATTGTAGTGCACATCTATAGGGTATTGTTGTATGTTGGAAATTACACAAGTTAGATATTGATAAGTTATACGTAATGCAATTTACATGGAAAGCAATATACTGTATTATATACCTATTTATGTGAAGGGTTTAGTTGCTTTTGCTTACGGGTTGGCTGTTTCTTAGACTTTTTCTTGCCAACCAATTCTACTGTGCCATTTATCCTCCGACGACTGAAATCAGATGCAGGTTTCCTTTTGATACCCTTCGCTAGGTGATTTTTTTCATCATAATCTACAATGTTGACTCCGGACTTGTTGAAGATGATGTTTACGCTTAGGCACAACTTCTCATGTATGTCAAGGGAAACACGTTGTTCACTCTCATTTTTTTGGACTGGTTTTCATGAGCTACAATGTATTGATAGTGAATTAACTGGATGTTTTCAAATAACTCTTTTGACACTTTTCTCATGCATATATAAGTTTCTTCTTTTTTATGCCAAATCTACAATATGCATAAGTGATCCGCATAGTTGTCGGTAATGGGAGGCTATGTGACACTTCTCATCAACACCAGATTGACTAACATTATCTATATCCAGCAGTTTCATCTTTGCTTGTTTTGTTCATCTTTGCATTAAATATGACAGGTATTTCTTGTATCTTCTCTTGATTAAGTGTCTTTAATGCATGACGACATAAAATACCTTTGAATTCATATATTTTGCACATACATTCAATTGTTTCGTTGTCAACATTGTGTGTAACATGTGCTTCTTGCCTTTTTGAATTCTCTTTGCCCTCCCATACAATATAGTATTTGTGCACATTCTCGGTTTGCATACATCCTTCTATGTTGTAATTCATGACTTGTATAACCTCTTTCTTAATCTATGCAAATACAGTTAGTGTATACAGATCTGTATGTCACATCAATATTTTCATGTCCCAAAGTTACATGGCATGTATTGAAGTATTTAACATATTGTTCAAGCTCATTCTGTTTAAGACTGTTTACAAATAATTTATATTATTCCATGAAACGGAATATTGTTAAACATGAATACAAAGTTTTCTTCAGTGTGGCATACATAGATTCAGCTCTTTGTGTGCTTATCATACCTGCATAAAAGTATTGTCTACCATATGCCAATGCCCATTTCTCTTTGTCTGCATATAAATTTTGTAACCACACATAGTCTTCAAGGTCGTACATTTGAATCATTTTTTCTCAATCAGACATAAAGGTGACCTCATCTACACTCTCAAGTACATACCTTGTAAACTTTTTGTCAAACCCTGTATTCTAATTAAATATGTGTCCTATGTTCTTTTCTGCATTTTGAAAGATGTGCCATAAACATAGGCGATGATGTGCATCTGGCCATACATGAGACACTGCAGCCACAATTGCGTGATCAACATCTGTAAGTACAAATTCATGTTGCTTCACATTCATTGCCTGTGTAAATACTGTGAACAACCACTTAAAGCTTTCTTTAGTCTCGTCATACAAAAAAACACTGCCTAATATACAACTTTGTGAGTGATGGTTTACTTCAACAAACTGTGCAAATGACCATTGTTCAGTATTAATCTTCACTGTCATATAAAAAAAAGTGCATCATTGAAGCATTCATAATCTACTCTTGACTTTTAATCTGCCCAAAATATATTCACATCATGTCCATCTTCATCCAGTTGCATTGCATTAAAGAAACCAGGGACATTGCTTGATTTCTTCTTTAAGTAATCAACTAAAGAACATATTTCTTCATTCTTTATGTTATCTGTCATCTTCCTTCTTAAGTGGTTTCTTAGATCCATAGTTGTGAATGGCATATTCTCGCGACCACCATCTATGTGCGTGCATAAATTATATGTCTTCCTTGGTGCAATGTCAGTGCTATTAGCTATTTCAGCAATTGCAGCATATGCTTGAGTTACTTTATAATGTGACCTTAACATAAGAGTTATAAATAAAGTCGTTAATTCATGATTATGATCACTGATTAATGTACAAACTACATATTTCCCATTCAGAAGTTTTCTTAACGCCATTCTCATTGGACATCCACATCTTGAGTCTGACTTGCTCCTTGTTGGATTTCCACTTAGACTTCTTCTAACCTTTCTTAGAACAAACATATGTCTTTCTCACCATGACACCCTGTGCATTTTTTGACCAAGAATACCTTCTAACATTGAAGTCATGTTTTAAGGCATAATCATTGTAAAATTTATATGCAGCTTCCTCATTATTAAATTGCATTCCTTCTATGGGAACAAAGTCAAGTGTACTATCATGTACATTCTCAGTGTCTGCACCTTTATCAAGTGTACTGTCATGATCGTCTACCTCATTATCGAATTACATTTCTTCTGCTAGAACATTCAAGTCAAGAGTGAATCCAATGCCTGCACCCTTCTTATCATGTGCATCATTAGTGCACATGTTCACTTCTTCAAGTGCGTCATTAATACAGATGTTCACTTCTCTATAACTTTTCAATGATTGAGATACATCATCTTCGCTGCAATCAGATGATAAGCACATCATTGTCATAAGCAAGATATCAATTTGTGTTAGTCAACACATACGTTTACTATGATTTATTCAAGATGCATATAACGGATACCAATTAGTTAATCAAGTCAAAGAAATGATTCAATGAATCACAGTATAAAAACAGCAATGATTTGTTATTTGCTTATACTATGCATCGAGTTGTTATTTACCATGCCAATAAAAGAAATGATTTATCGCATATATATGTTGATGATAGTGATTCACATGACAACGATTTAATTATATCTACGATGCTCTGAAGCGATTTTAATAGAAATTGCTAAATAAGCAGCGATTTGAATACGCAAATTGTCACCACAAGTGCGCAACAATGTATTTTTGCATGCACACGTTTTAAAATCATACTACAAATATCTTACAAATCGATACTAGAAAATACATAATATCTTATAAATCGATATACATATCGCATAATATATTACAAATCGATACGATAATTTAGCATAATAGCTTACAAATCAACACTACAAAACACATAATATCTTACAAATCGGTATACATATCGCATAATATATTATAAATCAATACAAAAATTCAGTATAATAGCTTACAAATCGATATTAACAAACAAAATAATATCTCATAAATCGGTAGTATGATACTATAGCTGTGATGTATGTTACATTGCGTATATTGAGTGAATGGACAATACCGGATGGGGTAGAGGCCCTTCCTTGCATCTGTAAACAAGCATTCTTGTCAATAGGTCCCAACGTCTTATAAATATCTTTAATTTTTCAACCGTCAAAAAGACAACATCCACCTGCAATAACAAAACAACACCTTAATGGCACTCACGATGACATACATTCTTCAACAATAGCATGATGACATGGAAAGGTACTCATGACCCCTTAATGGCACTTGTTGAAATGTTTGTGCGTCATTGCTTTTTTCCATACTGCCTAACAAAAATAAAGAAGAGAAGATTGTAAAAAGAGATGGTCGACAAATGCCCCTATAATGCCCACCAATGATCAAACCAGTCGATTGATTTATAGTTATCTCTATGAGGTAAGAACGAACTCGGGAATGTTTTGTAACACAAGGCAAGAACTAGAAGGTGACAATGTGTTGTAACACAAGCTAAAAACTAAGGCGGGAACCTGGACTCGAGACAACAACAAAGGGTGCTCCGGTGGTAGCAGACGACGGTAAAGGGTATGTCATCAAAGGGAGCTTCTGTTACAGCAGATGGTGCATCGCCAAAGGGTGATCCACTGGCAGCATAGGAGTTGATTTACTCTAATATGCATTGCATTCCTGTCTACTCATCTATCGATGATCAGTCATATATTGTTCCATCATTAAATAAAAAATCAACTCAGACCAAGTAATATGTTGGAAAGAATCAGAGATCCGGATTTGATCAGAAATGTGAATCAGATCTCCAAATCAGATCCAGATTTTATTAATTGCATCGAATTCTTACTGAATGTTTGAATGTTTGTCTGCCAGATTAATAGAATGATCAAGAATCTTAAAGATGAAATCCAAGTTTCAGAGCACCTGCAAGCCTGTTTGTTCTTAATTTTTGAATGTAAAAAAAAAATCTGATAAGGGGAAGTTTAACACGCAGGACGTTAATAAGACTTTGGTTCATGGCCGATCATGGAAATCTCTTAAAATGACCAAGAGTCATTGCCGATTTCCGTGATTACTGAATGTCGCTGACATTAATAAGCAATCCACAGGATCGATATTAACAATGTTTCTCATTAGTTTCTTCCCGTGATTCTTCTTTTGTTGTTTTCCAATTGTTGCTTACAGGTGATCTCTGTTTATAATATGTGCTTTATTGTCAATATCTGCCTTCATGTCCTTCCCCAGCCTCTAGTGTCTGGCATTGTATTTTCTTTATCTTTGTTCTGCTATGGTATATCTATACAAACACTCAGAGAATTATTTTTTTGTGTGATCGGCTAATGTCCATTAGATCCCATACTTTCCCATATGTCAGCTGATTTTACCCATTCAATGTTTTGAAATGTATAAGTATATATGTATAGATCATAGACAACAAATAGTGTTTTTTTCAAGGACCATGTGGAGTCGGGTAGATATCACCAACATCTGCAATGAGAGTCATGGCTGAATGTCATTCTGGGACAGGTTCACAAGCAAGTTTGCCTTGATTCTTTTCTCAAAAAAAAAATAATAAAAAAAATGAAAAGAGAGGAAATGGCAGAATGCGACTGTGGCTGAGGGAGGAAGTTTGCACTGGTAGTTAAATCTCTTACTATTTGTCTCTTTTATTCTCAGTTTTCCTCGGATGCCATGTTAAATGTCTTTCATGATGATTTGAATACCTCTGCTCGTAATGTTCATCTTTTTGTTCAAGGCATGTGCAACACCATCATGATGGTGATCAGTGATATCCAGCAGTGATATCATCGGATCACTGGAGTTTATCACAAACCCTGACCATTTAAATTAATCATATCCTTCCTAATGTTGTTTCCTTTTCTCGCTCATCAGGATTGGAGGTTGTGAAAAGCCCAGTCTTCTGAACAGGTTCATATATGTATCTTGAAGGCTATATATATTGAATTGAATCCATCGTTGTTTCATTTTAGATATTAATATTGTGGCAAATTGGTCAGTTTCTTTTTTTTTAGCTTCACCTTAATTCTCTGCTAAATATGTTTAATATACACTTCAAGTGGAAATTGATGTGTTCTCTATTAATCTCCATTCACATGTTTCCAATACCTTCAGGATAGGTCATTGGTTGTTTGGACCCTCACCTCCTCTGGACCAATGTCTGAGGTTTTAAAAATCTTCATCAAGCTTATAGAGTGTTATCCAGAACCTAAGGATGTTGCCAGTCCTATAGAGCATATACAGCCCGACAGGGAGTTAGTGACTAAATGGCTTGACTAATAAGCCTAGCTGGAGCAGTGGTTGTGGTCTGAGGTTCTGTTGGAGAGCCTAGTCGAAGATCCTTCATCAAACCACTGGTGGCAAGCAGGGGAACCCTTTTCTTTTACCTTTGATCCTGCTATGAGAAATGACACATGATTATAAGGCATGGTGAGAATAGGATCGCATGTTTGCCCATTTCTGAATGCAGTTGTCAAAATCCCATTTACTAATCTTGAAAAGGTAAGTCTGCGTCTGATGGGATTTTTCTATGCTTCCTATATTGGTGTCATAGCAGGCCAGTCCATCTTCTTGCCATTTGAAAATTTCTGGAAAGAAAATATAACAGGTGCACAACCCAGCAAATAAATGAAGTGAGACGCTTTGGGCATCAGCAGGGATATTCAGCACATCCCCTGTGCAATCTTAATTTGCTGCAAAATGGAGAATTGTTAAGATCAGAACAAAAAGCTTAGCTCCGATTTATAGTTGTTATAGATCTCCAGCCATCTTGCACCAGCAAATTCTTACCTATCAGTCCCATTGGTAACCATCACTCACAGACTATCCCTGCATTTCTGCAAATGTGCACTGCTCAACCACCAGCCATCCATTATCCACCTCACCTGTGTGTCAAGTTCAATACATAGGAAGGTCTGATCTGGTTTCAGGTTCATCAAACAGCCCAGCCAAGACCCATTTCAGCTCCAGTGAAGCATTAAAAAGTTCTAGTACAGTCCCTGTACCAGAGATATCTTCCAATTCTCGATTATTTGCTGGAAGTATTAGAAATCTTGCAGAGCATTAGGAATTGATGTGGTGGTAATCAGAGGGACATTGAGAACTAATGAGTCAGAGTTGCAATCTGCAAATCTTGTCATAGGATCTGAAGGTGCGGCCATTAGAGAGCCAAGAGTTGCTGTATAGACTTCGGTTTTGACAGAATCAATATAATCATCCTTGTACCATTTCCTTAGTTTCGTCATAATTTAGATAAATTATTGTTGGATCAAGATTCAGACTTTCTTTATGTTGTTGTTCATGTGTCGGCCTGCCATTGAATGTGCTTTATATATATATCTAGATCTCTCTTAATTGCGTTTCAGGATGAATGAATTCTCTTTTGACATCATTACAACACTGATATACCTTTAGATCATTAGAAGGCGATTTTGCCAAATTTTTTGCATTTAGCACTCGAATTTTCATTCCCATTGTTGTTTGGCCTCTCTCTCCCATTATTACAGTGTCAGTTATGAGAGTCTATTCAAAGTTCAATATACCTCAGCGTCATCCATCATATGCTCACTATGCATAATAGGTATATGACACCGTTTTACACTCATTCTGAACCTTCACTGATTATATACACTCACCTACACCATGTATGTTGTATCCCTCCATTTCTCATTCAACACCCAGCAGTGCTGCAGCTTCCCTGCATCTGCCGAAGACCCTCCATTGCTGTAAATCATAAATCAAGCTTGCAGCAAACTCATTTGGCTGTACCTGTTAAGCACCTTCTCACTTACCTACATTAAACTTGCATGTCATATATGTGATATATATATACATATATATATATGAATATATATATGTATATATGTGTATTTATATATATATATATATTCGTATGTGTGTAAACCTCTCATATATATATATGTGTGTATGCAAGTACCTGTGTCCCTTTCCATCTTTTTATCATTTATGCCTTGACATATGAGTAAAAATTTTATTATTATTATTTTGACATCCATATGATATGTGCAAATCTTCTTCTATCTTCATCCAAATCCAGTGATTTGCAGGGAATATGTAAAAAGAAGTCACTTCTTTGGATTTGTATCTTTCAATATTGTAATAAGTTAGGACTTAAATGAGAATTTACATTCCCTGTTCTAGATAGAATGAATGAGCATTGTAAATATCATGAAATGTTTGTTTTCATGCATTTTTTTTTTTATTTCTCAAAATTCTCACAATGGTGAAACACGAATGGCACATGCACCATTTTGTAAGAGATAATAAATACTAAGTTAATGATCCACATCAATGGCCATAGTCAGGGTGTGGACAAAACTTAGCATTTTTAACTTTTACAAAATAACACTGATCCCCACTAGGTCTATTTTCAAAATTCATCATATTTTCCTAAAATATTTTCTTCTTTTATCAGAATTTAACTTAAAATTAACTCAAAATATATACCAATGGCCATAGTCAGGGTATATTGAGGGTTAATTTCATTTTAAATTCTATAAAAGCACCAAAAAGGTATTTTATTCTTCATTTGAATTTAGATATGATTATTATATAATACACTCAATGACCATAGTCAGGAGTGTATTATATCACTAATCTTATTTAAATTCGTTTGAAGAATGAAACATGATTTACAGAAACCAATTTCAACTTATTCAAATTCATTCATCATTTAGGGTAGAATTGCATCATATTTTCAAAATTTCCTTTAAAAAACCCAAGTGATTTTGAACATCTTTCTTCAAGCTTTTATTTGTATTCCAATTCTATCTCAATTTCAAAGTCCAATTTGACTTTGGAATTTCAAAACTACATTTCAAATTCCAAAATTCCAATTCAATTCAAAAATTCAATTTTAAAGTTTCATTTAAACTTTGAAATCTTTGATTCACTCCCAAGATCAAGTTCATCTTCTTATCTTCAAATTCAAAAACCACAGTTTTAGATTGATTCTGAATCTCAAAAGCTTGACCTTTCCTAGATTTTAAATTCAATCTGGGTTTTCAAAACCCAGATCCATATTCAAAAATCCCATTTGGACTTTTCAAAGCCCAAATCCAAAGTTAATCTCAACTTGGATACAGATTTCCAAATATGAATCCCATTTCACCTTGGATCTCAGACTTCAGATCCAAAATCCATTCTAGGACCCATATTCCAATTCCACTTTGGATCTCAGATTCAGATCCAAAATCCATTTTTAGGATCCGGAACCTAATTCACCTCGGATCTTAGATCCAAATCTATTCTAGGATCCAGAACCCGATCCTACTTTGGATCTCAGACTTCAGATCCAAATCCTCTTTAGGATCCAGAACCCAATTCTACTTTGGATCTCAGATTACAGATTCAAATTCCCTTTAGGATCCAGAATCCCATTCTACTTTGGATCTCAGACTTCAGATCCAAATCCATTTTAGGGTCCAGAGTCCAATTCTATCTTGGATCTTAGACTTCAGATCAAAATTTCATCTTGGATTCCAAATCTTGAATCCAATTCCATTCAAAATTTCAGATCCAAATTTCACCTTGATTCCAATTCTTAAAATCCGATTCCATTTTCATTTCAGATTTCAAATCCAATTTCTATTTTTAAGTTCTAAAATCCAGAATTCGATTTTGAACTTTATTTAGGATTCAAACTTTGGGTTCAAATTCCATCTTGAATTCCAACATTTCAAATCAATCCCATTTCTCAATTCCTTTAGATTTCCCACATTTCCTTCTAATTTCAAAACTTCAAAGTTAGAATTCAATTCCATTCCAAATATTCATCCAAGTTCAAACTTCCAAATTCAAAGTCCATTTATGACTTTGAAATTTCCTTTCTTCTCTCTTTATCTCAGTTTCAAGATCATTTCTCTCAAGATCCAAATTCATTTTCCTAAAGCTCTGATTATTCTAAAAACTTAGAACTTCAAATCTTAAGTTCTAAAGTTAGAAATCATTTTTCTTCACACCATTATCAGATTCATCTCAGAAACACTTGGGAATTCTTCAAAACATTTTCAAAAAGAGCATACATCTTTGCATTTGCACAAGCATGATTCTTTGTGCATTTAGACTTAGGATAAATTCTTAGATAATTTCTTAGCATAACAAAAGGCATAAATTTGACCCTTGGTTCGATTACCTTTGGTAAAGGCGCCAGGAACGGTCGAACCTCGTACCGACGAGCGGATCCCGTTTCCCAGTTTTCCCGCAAACATTTCAAAAATGGAGGTGAGTTATTTCAAATATTTTCAAAATTAAGGTCAAGTGAGACCCGCAAAAGAGTTCATCTTCTTTCCTTTTCTCTTTCTCTTCTCTTCTATCCTTCTTTCCGTCTTTCATTTTCTCCCTTCAAAAAGGAGGAAATAGAGATTGGAAAGGAAAAGAGGAGGAAGAGAGAGAATATTACAAGAGAAAAAATTTTGCGATGATCACAGTTTTGGCGACCGTGATGGGACTCGTCTTTGTCTGATCGAATTTAATGGCTTTTCTTCTTTGCTTTGATATTATCTAAGTCTTTATTCTTCAAATGTCAGCTTCACTTCCATGCAAACCTTAGGAGCCTAGACCCTGTCCCAAGCTGACATTATTTGCATATAGGATTTAAGTATGGTTTGGTAGGACCATATTGAGGAGATTATTCGATGCTCACATTAGACTTAGGTCTGAAATACAACTCTCCTCAATTCTAGGGATTGAATGCAAAACAATGTATGCAAGTGTATGCTTCTCTTCATTTTAATCTATCTCTTTAGGACTTACATTAGAGCCATCTGATTTCTTGCATGTTGAGCATATTTTGAAAACCTCCCTACCTATATTATTCTGGTCTTCACGTTGCTGGGCTGTCTCACTGAACCATAGTTCGGGAGAGAGCCTCACAACTGGACCACTTATTTGGGTTCGCGCCCCCCTACCATGTACCTAAGGGCCATAGTCTGAGGTATATCGGTAGGTGCTCAAGGATGTTGGGAAGCCATTACCTTAGAACCGAAGAAATATTTCTATGCCACGTACTTCAAGCTTCAGCTCGGGTATATCGGCGTATCTTGATTGGAATCAGATGATCTGAACCCTAGAGTTAGGATTAAGGTCCTACAAGCCATTTCAAATATTGCATTTAGAGTCAGCCTTTAGGGAGTGTTGTATGCGCATCCTTGTTTGTGCAGCTTTAGTTGTATGATAATTCTCTTATTCTCTCATATATATGTATCAAACCCTTTTCGAAAACCCTGGGTGTATTATTCAAAACTTACCCTTATTTTCAAAAACCCCAGGTGTATATTTCTATCTACCTACATTTCTTTTCTCTTTTAGATCAAATTTTCTTCAAAAAACCCTGGAAAATTCCTTTAAAAAATTCGTCAACCTTTTCAAAAATATTCCAGGATTTGATTCTTCAAAGAGTCTATCCGTAAGTCCTGCATTTCTATCTAATTCTCCCTATTTCTTCTTTTCCCCAGTATCATTTCAATGGCGTCTGATTCTCTCAATGCGGTCTTTCCCCGAGATCATGTCTTCTATCAGATTCAGGATGGATCCCCGGATCAATGGGTCATCCAGTCTCGTCCTTTCTTCCCTCGGTGGTATTATTCTTGGTTCGCCACCTTCTCATGTATGTTCCCAGACCACCTGGATGACTGTGGGTTGGAGATGGCATCAGCGGTAGGCAAGCGAACCATCAATGGAGCTTTAATTCAGGCCATGGCAGAACGGTGGAATCCACGTACTTGCACATTCTGGTTTCCATGGGGAGAGATGACTCTACTAATGGATGAGTTTAATGATATTATGGGATTGCTCGAACCAGCCGGTCAGCCAGATGATCCTGTCGAGCAGCAGTTTTTGATCAACATCAAAGGGGTGGATGTTCGAGAAGCCTTGGCCAGAGCAACAGGGAGCAGATCTTGGCCTCTCACTGGGATTGGTGGGAATCAGTTCATTGACCTATTCGAACTATATCACAAGTACGGAGCCTACAAAGAGGTTGGCACTCTGTCTCGAGCAGCGAAAGACAGAATTCAGCATGCCATGATCCTGTGCACAGTGGGGTTAGCTTTCTTCCAAGATGGTCAGAATTTCATAGATATCAGAGTCGCCCAGCTCTTTCGAAGATGGAGAAGTAAGCAGACCCGTCAGCTTTCAGTCTCCATGGCCGCATTAGCCTTTCTTTACAGAGGCTTGGCTCGATTCGCTCTTGGGGAGACCATTTTGGTAGAAGGATGCACTTATGCTCTGCAGTCGTGGTTCCTATGACACGTTCCCTCGAAGGCCAGTTCTTTCAGGTTCAACAGTAAGCAGCTAAAGACAGCCATCCAATGCCGAGCTCTGATCGAGAAACTGCATCAGGAGGAGATTACTTGGGACTTCTTTGACAGAAGAGAGATTGTTCCTCGATACACCTACGCTCGCGACAAGCGCTACAGGTTGATGGGCCCTTTCTTTTGTGTTGATTATCAACCAGAACGATGTCTGAGGCAGTTTTCGCAGCGGCAGATTTGTGCCAATACCCGCTTTCCGACAGGCAACATGCCAGAATTCAACCTGCAGTCGGATCAGTGGTCCGGGGCATATCATGTCGCTAAATATACCTGGGACTCCTTTATTTCTCTGTCTGTATTTCCTGGGCCAAATGTATCATCTGAATATCGAGAGTGGTGGCAAATTGTCTGCCCACCCTCTCTTTGTCTTTGAATGTTAATATCAATAAAAATTATTTTTTGGCCAAAATTTTATTTCTTGTATTTTGTTTATAGCACAAATAGTCACAAATTTTGGGTGACGACCTCATCCCGGATAAATGGGACATTTCTCCCACATTTTTTTCAATATATTTTTTTTATGGTTGATGACCTCGCCTAGGTAACAAGGCACATTTCTCCGTTATCATCAAATGGTAACACAATTATCACAAATCGTGTGATGACCCAATCCCGAGTAATGGGATAATCTCTTGAAATTGTCTGCCGAAATCCTTTATTCTTTTCCCTCAAAAAGTTATAATTTTCAAAAAAGGCTTCTCCATATTCTAACCATTCCCATTATTCTACAGAAAAACTTTGGCATCTGAAAATGGTTCAGACAAGGGTTGGTAAGTAGGCTGCTCAAAGGCACAGTGACAGCGAACCAGAGGAAATGAACTCTCCCCGATTATCCAAAAAGCATGACTCGGGGGATGAGAGCGATGTTGATCCGGCCATGTATCAGGTTTTTTCAAAAGATGATGACTAAAATGATGGCCGAGCAAGCTAAGGCGGTTCCCAAGAAGGCAGCTTCCAAGACCAAAGCTAAAAAGAAGCCCATAAAGAAGTCGGTCAAAATCAGCAAGCAGAAAGTACAGCGTGACAGCACCTCTAAGGATTCCGGGTCAGCAGAAGAAGTCTCCGAGGAAGAAGAGCAACTGATCTATATCCCGAAACATCTGAGGCAATCCAAGAAGTCAGTAGAAGAGCCAGTGTCAGTGAACAAACCCAAGTATGGGGCCCCCGCAGAAGATTCAATCCAGACACTGACCAAAATTGTTAAAGACCTGCAAGTCCGGGATAAAGGTAAAAGGTCATACACTAGACAGAATTTTTACCTCGGCTTGGAAGGGGACATCAATCTGGAGAACCTCCCCAGAAAGTTCATTAAGTTTGATGGATCTGGGGATCCTAAGGCTCATCTTGCCATGTTCTTTGCGGAATGCGCTCGGTTTAGCGAAGACAACTGTGCCCTCTTCCTCTGTTTCCCCCGCAGTTTGGAGAGAATAGCCGCCAAATGGTATGCTGAGCACGTCAATCCCATTGAACTAAGGGATTTTGACAAAGTTGTCAATATGTTTGTTGAACGCTTCTTGTTCAACACGGAAGCTCTGCCCACCCTGAACCACCTGTGCAACCTGAAACAGGAGCCCAATGAGAAGGCCAGGGACTTCATTCACAAGTGGAGAAGCCTTTGCAACAAAATGAGAAACCTTATTTCTGAGGAGCATGCCCTCCAAGTCATTCTCAACAACTTCTCCCAACTCTTAAAAAGCCTCCTCTTTCCATACCCCTTCAAATCCTTTATCGATCTGACAGAGCGAGCAGAATGGCTCGAGATGGGGGTAAAAACGGGATATACGAGGGTGTTGCTTTAGCCAAGAATATCTCGGACCCAAAGAAGAAGGCACACTTCACTTATTCGGCCGAGGTTCCAAGGGATGACCAGGGCAGTAGCAGCAAGCATGGCAGTGGCACAAAGTCCGAGCAGAACAGAAGAAGGAAAGGGAAGTTCTTCAAAAGCAATGACAAGCCTCACCCGACCGGTCCTCAACAAAAAGGGGACCTTCAAGAAAAACCTAAGCATATAAACTGGAGCAGGGACCAGAAATTCACTCCCCTCGACCAGCCGCTGGAGAAAATTCTGGAATACTTGTTGTCTCACGGAATGGTAAAACTTTCCAAAGTCGCAGATCCGCCAGTGATCATGGGAAGATTTAAGGAACAATATTGCAAGTTCCACAGAGCAATGGGCCATGACACTGAATACTGCTTCGTCCTGAAGCATCTGATCCACGACTGCATTGATAAAAGCATCCTCATCGAGGATGAAGAAGAAGGCAAAATTGACATCATGTCCACCCCATTCCCAAAGCATTCAGTATCAACCATTTCTGAACATTCCTTCCTGCCACAAAGTCACATACATCCTTGTTCTAGCGAGGATATAAGTTTGCAGCATCAGGTAATGGTTCTACATCAGGATCAGTTTGCATCTCAAAGAGGGGATATCCTCTCATTTTTTAACATAAGAAACATGTCAGTTGAGAGTGGGAAAACCCAAGTTTTTCCAAAGAGATTTCTGAAAAAGGAAGCCTGCACAGAGGAAGCAGAAACCTCCGAAGCAGCAGAAGAACGGGCCAAAAACCTTCAGAAGCCCATTACCGTGCTCTCTAACATCTCCATTTTTGAGTTGACTCATGATTCTCCCCAGCATCGAGAGAAATTAGATGATCTACTGAGAAAGATCAAGGTAAAGCCAGGCACTACGCCAGAAGACATGGCGCAGATTATAAACCAAGCGATGACTAACGCACCTATTACCTTATCTGATGAGGACTTGCCTAAGCCTCATTCATTTCACAATAATGCACTATACATTGTGGTAAGGATCCGGGGCATGACTGTCCTGCATGTGCTCGTTGATGGAGGTAGCAGCCTCAACATTTGCCCAGAGATGACAGCGAAAGCACTAGGATTGAAAGAAGAAGAATATGTGCCTGATCCTATCACTATCTATGGCTTCGATAATCATGGGCAAACTGTCAAGGGCAAAATCTTCTTAGAGATTTTCATTAATTACTCAGTGCACACCGTCTTATTCCATGTCGTCAATGTGCCGCCCACTTATAATCTGTTGTTGGGACAAACATGGATCCATAATGCCAATGTCGTTCCGTCAACCCTCCACCAGTGCATCAAGTGGTCCAAGGGCGGAATGATTACCATTGTCTTGGGCGAAGACCCTGAAGAAAGGCTGCCACAACCGATGATTCCTCGATCGACATTTACAGCAGATATACCTAGCATTCGGGAGGCAGAAGAAATCAATCTCAGCGATAGTCTAGAAATGTTAAAATTGAAAGATGTCATGGAAGAAGAAAACGTTGCAGCCACGGTCCAATGGCAGGGACCTTGTTTCTTCAAATTAGAAGGCCGCATCAATTATACCTCCTTTAAAGATCATCCCTTATTCCCTCAGTTTTCCAAAGCAAGAAAGGGATTCAATCTGTTGATCAAACATGGATATCAGCCGTTCCGGGGCATGGGGAAAGATGAAGACGGCATGATAGAGCCCATCATCCCAGTTCGGCATGCAGACAGTTCAGGGTTGGGATTCACCGGCCAGGATTCCAACAAGAAGACTATTTTTGTCAGAGAAAGCCAATAAAAAGATGATGCCTCAGTTTTTCCTGCTTTTCTATTCTCATTTCTTTGTTTAAATCTTGTAGGGACAACACAGTCCCATCTTTTGTCAGAGTCTTGTAAATACTTTACTTCAATCAATGAAAGATCAAGCTTTTTCTTCATATTTGGGCATCTATATTTTGTCTATGTCATTGTTCTTTACTTTATACAAAAAAATTGATTCGGCTCATACTTTTTCTTAAAAACCTTTTTTTACGTTTTCAGGACTATTAACTCCTGAATCAATGACGAAATTCGTTATCAATCCCAAGTATCTAAAAATGGCAAGGTTTCCTGAGATGAAAGACAAAGCAGAGGTCAGTCAGGCAGCGGAGCAGACTGAAGAGCCAGCCGAGTTTGATTCCACCATTCAGGATTTGCCAGAATTTGCTCACATTCAGAAGCAGGATGAACCATCATCTTTGGTTCAAGATCCAACTGAGGATATCAACATTGGGTCGGAAGACGATCCGAAAATTCTCAAAATTGGGTCGGGTCTAAGCGAGGTTGAAAAAGCAAGACTCATCCAATTCCTCGAAAAGCATCAAGAAGTATTTGCCTGGACTTATGAAGATATGCCAGGATTGGATATCAAGCTGGTTGAGCATCGACTCAAGTTGAAACCAGAAGCCAGACCAATCAAACAGAAATTGAGGAAATTAGACCCTCAAATTGAGCAACAAGTCAAGGAAGGACTTGAAGATTTATTGAAAGCATGCTTTATCCGAGCTATTGATTACCCAGATTGGTTAGCAAATATCGTGGCAGTCCCTAAAAAGAACGAAAAAGTTCGAATTTGCATTGATTTCAGGGATCTCAATAAGGCTACCCCGAAAGATGATTATTCGCTTCCCAATATTGACCTGTTGATCGATAGCACGGCAGGTCATGCCATGTTTTCTTTCATGGACGGATATTCAGGTTATAATCAGATCAAGCTGGTCGTTCGTGATCAGTCCAAGACTTCATTTACTACCCCATGGGGTACCTTTTGCTACACAGTCATGCCATTTGGGCTCAAAAATGCTGGGGCAACTTATCAGAGGGCAATGGCCATCATTTTCCATGATCAAATGCACAAAAATATGGATGCATATGTGGATGACATTTTGGTTAAGTCTAAAGAAGAAGAGGATCATCTCGATGCTCTTAGCCAAGTTTTTGAAAGACTTATTCTATACAAATTAAGACTTAATCCTCAGATATGTGTTTTTTGAGTGGAGTCCGGCAAATTGCTCGGCTTTATTATCAGCAAAAAAAGGAATCGAAGTGGATCCGGCCAAGGCAAAAGCCATTATTGATATGCTGCCTCCAACTAATCTCAGAGAACTGCGAAGCCTTCAAGGGCGTATTCAGTCTATTCGCATATTCATTTCTAATTTGGCCATGAGATGCGAGCCTTTCAATCATTTGCTAAGAAAAGGAGTTAAATTTGAATGGGGATCAGAATGCCAGCTCTCATTTGAGTGCATCAAGCAGTATCTCCTTAATCCACCAGTTTTGAAGCCGCCAAAGCTGGGGAAACCTCTCCTGTTATACATTTCTGTCAATCAGAATGCCTGTGGTGGATTCCTCGCGCAGTATAAAGAAGGCAGCCTGATAGAGCACGTCATCTACTACGTGAGCAAAACATTCATTAATTATGAAAAGAAGTATTCTCAGATGGAGAAAACTTGTCTAGCTCTGGTTTGGATGTGCCAGAAATTGAGACATTACTTGTTAGCTTCTGAAATCAAATTCCTATTGAAGCTTAATCCTCTCAGATACATCTTGGAACAACCATTTCTCACTAGACGGATTGCAAAGTGGCAAGTCCTCCTAATGCAATATGACTTAGAGTATGTTTCTCAAAAGTCGATTAAAGGCCAAGCAATCGCAGATTAGTTGGTGGATTTCCCTTTGACGGAAGAAATTAAAACAGAAGATGATTTTCTTGATGAGCACATCTGTAATATCCAACAACCCCCAGTTTGGAACTTGTTCTTCGATGGCTCTAAAAATATGTCTGGCATAGGGATTGGAGTCTTGTTAATCACTCCAGAAAAAGAAATGATCCCTTATTCCCTCAAGCTTGGTTTCCAATGCACTCATAATATGGCCGAGTATGAAGCTTTAATACAAGGCCTCAAAATTCTGCAAAGTTTCAATGTCAAAAGGGTGCATGCCTTTGGTGATTCACTACTTGTTGTCAGTCAAGTTAACACTGAATGGCAAGTGAAAGATTCCAAACTGATCCCGTATCAGAAGATCGTCCTAGCTCTTGTGGACAGCTTCGAAGAATTTCTGCTCAGTCATATCAGAAGAGAGCATAATCAGATAGCCGATGGTTTAGCCAGTCTGGGCTCCATTTTATCCTTCAAAGACAGTGAATCATGTCGCTCTTTTGAAGTCGGCAGACTTGAGGAACCCGCTTTTGCTTCAACTATACAAGTAAACCAGGTCGATCAAAAGGAGAAGCCTTGGTATCAAAGCATCAAAGATTTCATTGACACGGGTGAATTTCCATCGGAGATGCCAAAAAGGGAGCAACGTGCAATTCAGCGCATGTCTACCCGATATTTCATTCTTGCCAATGTCCTCTACCATCGTGGGTTCAGTTCTGAGTATTCGAGGTGCTTAGACAAAGAAGAAGCTATGTAAGTTATCCGAGAGGCACATGAAGGGATTTGTGGTGGCCATGTTGGCTATCAGATTCTCGTCAAGAAGATCGTCCGAGCAGGTTACTATTGGAATACCATGCAGCAGGACTGTCATAGATTTGTAAAGAAGTGCGTCAAGTGCCAATTACACGCGCCTTACATTCATGCTCCGGCCGCATATCTACAATCAATTGTTTCTCCTTGGCCATTTTCTATGTGGGCTTTTGACGTCGTCGGCCCGATTACTCCCTCTGCTTCCAATGGCCACAAATACTTTCTGGCTGCGATAGAGTATTTCACAAAATGGGTTGAAGTTGTTACTTTACGCACGGTAGAAGGCCGCCATGTGGTTTCTTTCATTCACAAGAACATTCTTTGCCGCTTCGGCATCCCACACGATATTGTCTCAGATAATGGAACCCACTTTAAAAATGAGAGGATGAAAACATTTTGTTCTAAATTCAGAATTTGCCATCACTTCTCAGCTCCCTACTATCCTCAAGAGAACGGCCAAGCAGAGGCTACCAATAAGATCTTAATCCGTATTTTGGAAAGGACTGTGAAGACAGGTCGAGATTGGCATGAGAAAATTCATGACGCACTTTGGGCATATCGGACCACCATTCGGACTCCGACTAATGCCACTCCTTCAGAACTTGTTTACGGAACTGAAGTGGTATTGCCTCTCCATTTTCAAAAGTCCGCTCTCAAATTTGCTTCTCTTATAGAATTGCCACTTAATCAGTATCAGCAGCAGAGATTGGTGCAACTAGATTTACTGGATGAAAAGAGGCTCAAAGCAGCAGAGCACGCTCAAGCTTATCGGTAGAGGATAGCTCGACATTATGCCAAGTCTGTCATTGAGAGAAAATTTCGAGTTAACGATTTGGTACTCAGATCAACGACTCATCTCAAGCATCGACCACGGGGCAAGTGGTCACCCAATTGGGAAGGCCCTTATGTGGTTAAGGAAGCACTTCCTCGCAATTCATATCGTCTAATCAACGCAGATGGAGTGAAAATGCCAGATCCCATTAATGCTCTGCATTTGAAGAAGTTTTACACCTGAAATGTTCATTCTAAAGCCTTTGTACTCTTCAAAAGAGCCATTTCAATAAAATAATGATCTTCTATCAATTCTTACATTCTTCTCCATGATACTGGGGCATTTTATTTTGATCTATAATCATCTTCTTCCATCATATGCAGGCAGGATTAGACGAAAGCTTTTTTTCCTCAAATTTTGTTAGTTCTTAATTAGTCTTGGGATCTTTATTTTTTATTTCATTTGATTCATTTTGGTTTGATCAAATTTACATCAAGCTAATGCTCATTTATGTCAAGTTTTAACAAATTTTTCAATCTTATTAAAATTTCCTCTACCTTTATCTTCAAAAAGTACCCTTTCAGGTTAAGGGATAAACCTGATGCCTCCTTTCAATGAGGTATTGTTTCTATTATTTCTCCCGTTCAGGATAAGGAGATAAATCCTGAATTATCTTCTAAAAACTCATTTTGAAAATCTAGCTCATCTTCAAAACCCAGTTCTCGCACTGGTTATTTCTCAAACTTTTCAATCATATATTGAGCTCATTTGAAAAACCCGGTCCTTACACCGGTAACCTTTTAAAATCAGTCTTTTAACCAAAGACCTTTCTCCTTCTAAATTCAAGTTCTGACTTAAATCTCCCAAAACCTCATATATTTCCAAAAAGATCCAACACTTGTTGGTCATGTATTTCTAAAGGATCCAGCATCTCGCTGGTCATGTATTTCCAAAAGGATCCAACACTCATTGGTCATGTATTTCCAAAGGATCAAGCATCTCGCTGGTCATGTATTTCCAAAAAGATCCAGCATCTCGCTGGTCATGTATTTCCAAAGGATCCAGCATCTCGTTGGTCCTGTATTCCAAAAGATTCATCTCCCGCTGGTCGTGTATTCCAAAAGATCAAACTCTTAGGGTACGACTCCTCAATTCTATCATTTCCAAGATCTTCAATCTTTCAAATTCTAGCAGTTTCCCAACCTTTAGTTGCAATATCTTCAAAATCTCATCATTCTCTCAACTCTCGGGCTATAACCTCCCAAATTCAATCACTTTCAAACCATCAGATTAAATCCTTCATTTTCAAATCCAGTGTTTTCACTGGTCGGGATTTTAAAATCCAGTTTTTATAACTGGTCGGGATTTTCAAATCCAGTGTTTTCACTGGTCGGGATTTTCAAATCCAGTTTTTATAACTGGTCGGAATTTTCAAAATCTAGTTGTTATAACTGGTCGGGATTTTCAAATCCAGTTTTTATAACTGGTCGGGATTTTCAAATCCAGTGTTTTCACTGGTCGGGATTTTCAAAATCCAGTTGTTATAACTGGTCAGGATTTTCAAATCCAGTTTTTATAACTGGTCGGGATTTTCAAATCCAGTGTTTTCACTGGTCGGAATTTTCAAATTCAGTTTTTAAAACTGGTCGGGATTTTCAAATCCAGTGTTTTCACTGGTTGGGATTTTCAAATCCAGTGTTTTCACTGGTCGGGATTTTCAAATCCAGTTTTTATAACTGGTCGGGATTTTCAAATCCAGTGTTTTCACTGGTCGGGATTTTCAAATCCAGTTTTTATAACTGGTCGAGATTTTGAAATCCAGTGTTTTCACTGGTCGGGATTTTCAAATCCAGTTTTTATAACTGGTCGGGATTTTCAAAATCCAGTTGTTATAACTGGTCGGGATTTTCAAATCCAGTTTTTATAACTGGTCGGGATTTTCAAATCTAGTGTTTTCACTAGTCGGGATTTTCAAATCCAGTTTTTATAACTGGTCGGGATTTTCAAAATCCAGTTTTTTATAACTAGTCGGGATTTTCAAAATCCAGTTTTTTATAACTAGTCGGGATTTTCAAAATCCAGTTTTTTATAACTAGTCGGGATTTTCAAATCTAGTTTTCATAACTGGTCGAGATTTGAAATCCAGTGTTTTCGCTGGTCGGGATTATCAAAATCTAGTTTCTCATAAACTGGTCGGGATTTCCAAAACCTAATGTATTTCATCAGTCCAGTTCTCTAAAGTCTGATTCTTACACCATTTCTTTAAAATTACAGCTAAATGTCTCATCAAAGTCTATATTGAGTGATAATTTCACAAGAAATTCGTGAAAACTTTGCCAATTTGCTAAAAAGCATTAGTTGATTCTAAAAGTCTGACTACACAAAGATAATTTTCTCAGATTACCTCCTGTATTTCCTTCCAAAAGGTGAAACCTTTTTGCAAAAAAGAGGTAAAATTCAAATCTTTTCCTGTTGATCAACCAAAAGGATATAAAAAATGTCCTCGATATGATCAATGAAAGAAATCTTCAATGATGTTGAAAAGCCAGAAGCGAATTGATATTGATCTTAGCTATGGCGCATGTTTAAAAATGACTTTCTGGCAATCAGGCAGTGGAAATATCTTGAGCTATAAAAAAAAAGAATCTACTCAACCCATATCTTCTCATTTCACTTAAAGCTGCAATCAAATATCCGCAAAAGGGATCTCTCAATTGTCGTCAAGATGAAGACGAATATGCGAGCAGACCTCTGGGGCCAAAGAAGATTTGGATCATCTCCGAGATGAAGGTATTTGTGAAAGATCCTTTCAGGGAAAGTTCAGATCACCGTCAAGATGAAGGCGAGTGCGATGAACCTACCGACAAACCCTAAAAGATATTTGATTCCAGCTATCATCTAAAGACCTTTTGAGCCAATGTCATCATATATAACCCCTGAGAAAAAGAAGCATCGGAGCATCTTCAAGATGAAGAAGTTTGTGACATACCCTTCCCTGAAAAAGAGAGAAAAGTCAGGACATCCAAATGAAGGATGATGTGAAAAACCGAGAAAGCCTAATGACTCAAAAAGAGTGCAAAAAGATCATCGTAGGGAAAAAACCCAGATATCAAACTGTCAAAGTTGCCAAAAGTCATCTTTTCTCATGCAAAATTCTTTCATCAATATCTTTTCATTACTTGCTTTTATGAAATTAAGAATATTTTTTCTCTTCTCATATCAAGGAAATGGATAGCTTCCTCGAAGAAAATCATCAGTGCTAAAAATTTGAATCTGACTCTTAGAACTGAGGAGTTAACCTCATTGGAGGAAATACTCTAGGTAAAAGAGGAAATATCTTCGCACATACGTGCACATTTCCAAGCATTTGAATCAGCTATAGTTTTATCTTATTGGCAAAATTTTCTAGCTATTCCAAAAATGAAATAAACATTCAATATCCATTTTTGATGCAACTTAGCGTTGTCTATATCTTCCAGAAGAGTTGCCTCATTCCGTTGAAGTATCTCTTCCTGTCCCATCGCGGTTTCTTCAGTCAAGAATTCCGTATGGTGTTTCCCACTCAGGTTAAGGCTCAAAACCTGAATTTTCTGCGAGAGGTCATTGATTTCAAAAAAGCTATTCCAGTCTCAGCAAATGAGATGCCCAAAATCATTCATTTTTTTAAGCTTTAGGGAACCCTATATTTTTCTCCTTTCGCAAAACCCCTTTCGGATTTGTTCGTCCAAATTCCAAAGGTCCCATTATGGTTTCTCTGTTTAAGAAATCCGTATGGTAGATTTCCTATCCAGGTTAAAAGTTAACCCGGAACCTCGCTTCGCGAGGTATCTTCCTTGTAGATTTGGGTTAAACCTGAGCCTTGTTCCTACAAAATTCCTTGTTTTAACAAGATAATTTCTTCTAGTCCCATCATGGCTCTTCCCATTGAAGAATCCATGCTTTGTATATCCATCCAAGAAAGGATTTTACTTGAGCTTCGTATCACGAGGCATTTTTCAAAAATGTCCCATCAAGGTCCTCGTGTATTCCTTTCCTCATTTCAAATTCACTTTTGATATATCTTCGTCCCATCCAGGTTAAGGGCTAAACCTGAATCATTCCAAAAGAGTATCTCGTCTCACCCATGAGACCGGATCAAAATTCTGATTTTCCATCATTTTTGGGATTTTCATCAAAAGTCCCATCACGATTTCCTCATTCTCTACTCGATCATATCATTCTCGAGGATTTCGTTTCCTCAAAACCATTCAGGATAAGGTCTTAAGCCTGAAGAGCCATATTTCCAAAATAATTCTTCCACACCCAGTTCAGATCTGCTGACTGGGGCATTTTCAAAATTTGGAGTGTTATCTTTGCCACTAAGCTCGGCTTTCAACCGGCTTAATAGCAAAAAGGGGCATCTGTGAACACCCCAAATTTTTTAAAGTTTTGTAAAAATGACCCTTTTGCCCCTGACTCTATTTTCTGAAAAGATCAAAGTGATTTCAAAGCTAAATTTCAGTCTTTCTTCAGATTTTTGGATTAAATTCCACATTGATATATTCAAATTCATCTCCGGGTTTGAACCCAGTATTTTAAATCCAAATCTGAGCCCCGTTGTCTGATTTCCAAAATAAAATCACAAAAATACCAAAAAAATGATTTTGAAAGGCTCGGGCGGCTCATCCGGCACTCTGTTGGATCCTCGACCCTATATTTCTCAGTTCGAGGTCGTAAACCTCGAATATTTCTCAAAAATTCAGACACAAATCCATTTTCTGAAGAAATTTTATCAAAATAGCTCAGAAAAATTTCCTTTTATAAATATTTTACAAAAACACAAAAAAAAATATTTTTAATCTTTGTTTTCTCACAATCTTTAGGATTTTATTCTAAAAATACAAAAAAAATCGAAAAATAAACTAAAAACCAAAAAATTGAGAAAATTTACAAGAAAAACGAAGGATTTTTTAAGCCTTTTGAAGCCATTTTGCCGAAAAACTTATTTTCAAAACCATTTTATAAAAAATTTCTAAGAAGGGGACCTCTTTTATGAAAAATTAAAAAATTTTAACAGACTCTCTCCCGCGCCTCTTTCCTTCTCTCTCCATCGTTCGATCTGCAACAGCATGCTTTCATCTCCACCCTCAATCCTCAACTGATCGTCCTCTTCTCGAGCCCTCCATTCCCTCTTTAAAGGGAGGCATCGACTTCATCCCAAAGGGACATAGATCATCTCCTTCTCTTCTGAGGCATACATTTCTTTCTTGCAAACACCGATCAATCATCGAGTTTCTTTGGAATCCTCCATTACAATCCACGATTCAATCGGCTAAGTCCAACAAAAACTCTTCAGAATCGCCATATTTCTTCCATCCGAGGTTCCCCCTGCAAGAAGAAGAAGAAGAACCTCTCTGCAAGGCGTCTTCTCTGCAGTCGCCTGTGAGAAGGTCAATCCTCAGCACCTCTGGTAAGGCCAATACCCTTCCTCTTCCTCATTTCTTCTTAGTTAACTTCCTATTCTTCTACTTTCTTTTTACATAAACCCCATTTAAGTTCTCCTTTCCATTTATTTTTCCCCATTGACGCACCGTGGGTGTTGTCTGAGCTGCCTTTAGCAACCCCGACATATCCCTGTGCAACAGAGATGGGATAGAATTATCCCAACATCAACTAAGATTTTTGCACTTTTTTTTTTACTCTAATATGCATTGCATTCCTGTCTACTGATCTATCGATGATCAGTCATATATTGTTCCATCATTAAATAGAAAATCTACTCAGTTGTCAAAATCCCATTTACTAATCTTGAAAAGGTAAGTCTGCGTCTGATGGGATTTTTCTATGCTTGCTATATTGGTGTCATAATAGGCCAGTCCATCTTCTTGCCATTTGAAAATTTCTGGAAAGAAAATATAACAGGTGCACAACCCAGCAAATAAATGAAGTGAGACGCTTTGGGCATCAGCAGGGATATTCAGCACATCCCCTGTGCAATCTTAATTTGCTGCAAAATGGAGAATTGTTAAGATCAGAACAAAAAGCTTAGCTCCAATTTATAGTTGTTATAGATCTCCAGCCATCTTGCACCAGCAAATTCTTACCTATCAGTCCCATTGGTAACCATCACTCACAGAATATCCCTGCATTTCTGCAAATGTGCACTGCTCAACCACCAGCCATCCATTATCCACCTCACCTGTGTGTCAAGTTCAATACATAGGAAGGTCTGATCTTGTTTCAGGTTCATCAAACAGCCCAGCCAAGACCCATTTCAGCTTCAGTGAAGCGTTAAAAAGTTCTAGTACAGTCTTTGTACCAGAGATATCTTCCAATTATCGATTATTTGCTGGAAGTATTAGAAATCCTGCAAAGCATTAGGAATTGATGTGGTGGTAATAAGAGGGACATTGAGAACTAATGAGTCAGAGTTGCAATCTGCAAATCTTGTCATAGGATCTGAAGGTGCGGCCATTAGAGAGCCAAGAGTTGTTGTCTAGACTTCGGTTTTGACAGAATCAATATAATCATCCGTGTACCATTTCCTTAGTTTCGTCATAATTTAGATAAATTATTGTTGGATCAAGATTCAGACTTTCTTTGTGTTGTTGTTCATGTGTCGGCCTGCCATTGAATGTGCTTTATATATATATATATCTAGATCTCTCTTAATTGCGTTTCAGGATGAATGAATTCTCTTTTGACATCATTACAACACTGATATACCTTTAGATCATTAGACGGCGATTTTGCCAAATTTTTTGCATTTAGCACTCGAATTTTCATTCCCATTGGTGTTTGGCCTCTCTCTCCCATTATTACAGTATCAGTTATGAGAGTCTATTCAAAGTTCAATATACCTCAGCATCATCCATCATATGCTCACTATGCATAATAGGTATATGACACCATTTTACACTCATTCTGAACCTTCACTGATTATATACACTCACCTGCACCATGTATGTTGTATCCCTCCATTTCTCATTCAACACCCAGCAGTGCTGCAGCTTCCCTGCATCTGCTGAAGACCCTCCATTGCTGTAAATCACAAATCAAGCTTGCAACAAACTCATTTGGCTGTACCTGTTAAGCACCTTCTCATTTACCTACATTAAAATTGCATGTCATATATGTGATATATATATATATATATATATATACATATATATATATATATGAATATATATATATATATATATGTATATATGTGTATGTATATATATATTCGTATGTGTGTAAAGCTCTCATATATATATATATGTGTGTATGCAAGTACCTGTGTCACTTTCCATCTTTTTATCATTTATGCCTTGACATATGAGTAAAAAAATTTTTATTATTATTTTGACATCCATATGATATGTGCAAATCTTCTTCTATCTTCATCCAAATCCAGTGATTTGCAGGGAATATGTAAAAAGAAGTCACTTCTTTGGATTTGTATCTTTCAATATTGTAATAAGTTAGGACTTAAATGAGAATTTACATTCCCTGTTCTAGATAGAATGAATGAGCATTGTAAATATCATGAAATGTTTGTTTTCATGCATTTTTTTTTTTATTTCTCAAAATTCTCACAATGGTGAAACACGAATGGCACATGCACCATTTCGTAAGAGATAATAAATACTAAGTTAATGATCCACATCAATGGCCATAGTCAGGGTGTGGACAAAACTTAGCATTTTTAACTTTTACAAAATAACATTGGATCCCCACTAGGTCTATTTTCAAAATTCATCATATTTTTCTAAAATATTTTCTTCTTTTATCAGAATTTAACTTAAAATTAACTCAAAATATATACCAATGGCCATAGTCAGGGTATATTGAGGGTTAATTTCATTTTAAATTCTATAAAAGCACCAAAAAGGTATTTTATTCTTCATTTGAATTTAGATATGATTATTATATAATACACTCAATGACCATAGTCAGGAGTGTATTATATCACTAATCTTATTTAAATTCGTTTGAAGAATGAAACATGATTTACATAAACCAATTTCAACTTATTCAAATTCATTCATCATTTAGGGTAGAATTGCATCATATTTTCAAAATTTCCTTTAAAAAACCCAAGTGATTTTGAACATCTTTCTTCAAGCTTTTATTTCTATTCCAATTCTATCTCAATTTCAAAGTCCAATTTGACTTTGGAATTTCAAAACTACATTTCAAATTCCAAAATTCCAATTCAATTCAAAAATTCAATTTTAAAGTTTCATTTAAACTTTGAAATCTTTGATTCACTCCCAAGATCAAGTTCATCTTCTTATCTTCAAATTCAAAAACCACAGTTTTAGATTGATTCTGAATCTCAAAAGCTTGACCTTTCCTAGATTTTAAATTCAATCTGGGTTTTCAAAACCCAGATCCATATTCAAAAATTCCATTTGGACTTTTCAAAGCCCAAATCCAAAGTTAATCTCAACTTGGATACAAATTTCCAAATATGAATCCCATTTCACCTTGGATCTCAGACTTCAGATCCAAAATCCATTCTAGGACCTAGATTCCAATTCCACTTTGGATCTCAGATTCAGATCCAAAATCCATTTTTAGAATCCGGAACCTAATTCACCTCGAATCTTAGATCCAAATCTATTCTAGGATCCAGAACCCGATCCTACTTTGGATCTCAGATTCAGATCCAAATCCTCCTTAGGATCCAGAACCCAATTCTACTTTGGATCTCAGATTACAGATCCAAATTCCATTTAGGATCCAGAATCCCATTCTACTTTGGATCTCAGACTTCAAATCCAAATCCATTTTAGGGTCCAGAGTCCAATTCTATCTTGGATCTTAGACTTCAGATCAAAATTTCATCTTGGATTCCAAATCTTGAATCCAATTCCATTCAAAATTTCAGATCCAAATTTCACCTTGATTCCAATTCTTAAAATCCGATTCCATTTTCATTTCAGATTTCAAATCCAATTTCTATTATTAAGTTCTAAAATCCAGAATTCGATTTTGAACTTTATTTAGGATTCAAACTTTGGGTTCAAATTCCATCTTGAATTCCAACATTTCAAATCAATCCCATTTCTCAATTCCTTTAGATTTCCCACATTTCCTTCTAATTTCAAAACTTCAAAGTTAGAATTCAATTCCATTCCAAATATTCATCCAAGTTCAAACTTTCAAATTCAAAGTCCATTTATGACTTTGAAATTTCCTTTCTTCTCTCTTTATCTCAGTTTCAAGATCATTTCTCTCAAGATCCAAATTCATTTTCTTAAAGCTCTGATTATTCTAAAAACTTAGAACTTCAAATCTTAAGTTCTAAAGTTAGAAATCATTTTTCTTCACACCATTATCAGATTCATCTCAGAAACACTTGGGAATTCTTCAAAACATTTTCAAAAAGAGCATACATCTTTGCATTTGCACAAGCATGATTCTTTGTGCATTTAGACTTAGGATAAATTCTTAGATAATTTCTTAGCAGAACAAAAGGCATAAATTCGACCCTTGGTTCAATTACCCCTGGTAAAGGCGCCAGGAACGGTCGAACCTCGTACCGACGAGCGGATCCCGTCTCCCAGTTTTTCCGCAAACATTTCAAAAACGGAGGCGAGTTATTTCAAATATTTTCAAAATTAAGGTCAAGTGAGACCCGCAATAGAGTTACTCTTCTTTCCTTTTCTCTTGCTCTTCTCTTCTCTCCTTCTTTTCGTCTTTCATTTTCTCCCTTCAAAAAGGAGGAAATAGAGGTTGGAAAGGAAAAGAGGAGGAAGAGAGAGAATATTACAAGAGAAAAAATTTTGCGATGATCACAGTATGGCATGGGTATGTATGTTAACACGTGCATATTTGTTGCAAACAAACTATATACGATTTCGTCATGTATATTCACAGCAACGCAACACCCAATACTAGACGCATCATCACCCCTTATTTCATGGTATATCGGTTCTCTTATATGTTTATTTTTTTTATTTACTCTTGTTGCTTTGTATTTTAACCTTACTATTATCACTGTTTCGCTCAACAGAGTTTCGCCTGCTGGCTACCATATGCCATTGGATTTCAAGATGCACTACAATGTTGGGGTAACGATGATCACTGTGGTGACTTTTGGTCAAGTGAAAACGTAAGTGAAGAGACCTGTTATCCAAGATATTATATCGATTTAAGACATTGTTTTGATTCTTAAAATCAATTTCTATACTGATTCTAAGCTATCAATATGAATTTTTATATCAATTTGTAAGATATTTCATTATCAATTTGCAGATATTGATTCCTATATTGTGACAATCTTGTGAGAATTAAGTCTTATACGTGATGAACTTACAAAAAAGACAAATATGGTGCTACAACTCATTGAACTTTCACATTGGTATACAACGTGAAATTATTCATTTGGTAAGTTTCTATCTATAAGTGTATTGTATCTTGTACGGTGGTCTAAAATTTACTTGCTTCTGTATTAACCATAGGAGGGATTCGTCAAAGACATCTTGGTTATCGACATTGGCGAGTGGAGGTTTCACTGTGCACACGATGCTCTTTTACAAAATAATGAGGTCGATTGTGACATTTATAATGAATTACATTGAAGCAATATACAATGGACAAGAACCTGATTTCGACATTATATGCTCTACACTTAAACATGTTTTATTATCCAATATTATTGAAGACTCAATTTATATATTGGTCTCACATTATAGTTTTGTTGCACGATGATATACCTGAATTCTGTACAAAACTATGCAAAAATTGATGGAGTTTCTAATTACGGAAGAGAAAAAATCTCAAATGGAAAGAATACTTAGAAGGCAACGAACGACGTGACCCCCCAGGAGTAATATGATGTAAAAAGATTTGTAACAGATTTTGTAGACTGTCTATACAAATTTTGTAAGACAGTATACAAATTTTATAAGACTATGTATACAAATTATGTAAATCTCTCTAGGTTGAAATAAAAATTTAACAATTACCCCAATTTGACCAAACACGTCAATAGGTTCAACTATTATTTATAGCAAACAAAAATTATTGTCACGTGACATAGATGTCATTGTGTAAATCGCTATAAGACACTATCTGGTATAACGATTAAAATATAGTATATGTACAAAGAATTGTCGTATCATGATTTACACAATGATTGATAAAAGGCAAAAAAGAGAAAAAAAAACAAATCTACAGGATGTTTATTGGTAAATTATAAATCTAGGTAATTTGATAAATACAAATCGACTTACAACCACAATTCTTTAAATTTCATAGAATAATAGAATTTGTCATATTGCAATTTGCTTTTACGAGTTTTATTTATGTGAACGATATATCCTATCACGATTTACGCAATGACTAATTCATAAAAGGCAAAAAAGAAAAACAATAAACAAATCGACACAACACTACAAGAAAATAGGTTGTTAGCGACAGAATACTTCTGTCGCTAGTTAGCGATGGATTAACGAGCGAAAAAAATCTGTCGCTATAATCAATGAAATTTACAAAAATAGCGACGAAAGATACTACATTGCAAAATCTGTCGCTAATTAGCGATGAATTTTGCGACATAGTATTTTGTCGTAACAGACACACAATTAGCAACGTCGTTTGCGATGAAAGATTTTCTGTCGCTAATTGGCGATGGAATATATTCTGTCGCTATGTTGGTAAATTTGATTTACGATGGCTTAGCAACAGAATTAATATGTCGCTAAGCTGTCACGAATTGTCGCATAAACCTAATCCCATACCTCTTTTCATTTTCTTCTTTCGTTGCTCTCGTCGTTTGCCGTTCGCCCGCTCCCACCGTTCGCCCGCTCCCACCATTCGTCGTTCGCCATTCGCCGGCCCCACCGTCCGTCGTCCATAGGCCCCACCGTTCGCCGCCACCCGGATACAAGTAAATGAGGGGTCCCCCCCCCCCCCCCCCCCCGCGCGCATTTTCCGGCAGGGGGTCGACCCCCTATTTTTTCCGGCAGGGGGTTGACCCCTTGCTGTTTCGGTAGGGGGTCGACCCCCTGTCAGAAAGGGGGTTAACCCCCTATGTTCCTGAAGGGGGTCGACCCCCTGCCGGAACAGCCTCGGTTTTTTTTTGTGACTTCATTTTAAAACAGTGTTTTTTTGTGCAGATTTCTCAACAGAATCAGCTTGTGCTCAGCCACTCGTGCTAAGTAAGTGACAAAAACAATGCAAATCGGGTAAATACCCGTGGTGAGTAAGTGATACAAGCATATCACATGTTATTTAATTTATTAGATGTAACACTTTATTGTTCACACACTCACTTAGTTGTTGATATTTAGGGTTGCTTTGTTGGAGTTCGAAGATCATGCTGAGCATGATTTTAATGTATGAATATGAAAGTATTCTTATTTTTGGAGTACGGAGTCCATGCTAGGCATGATAGTAGTTAGTGGAATATTGAAGTGTGTTTGCTGCAGGTACATATTTGTCATTTGTTTGATATGAGTGATTATGATGTATTGCAATGTTTCATGTAATTGTATTCATGCTTGCATGTAGTTACTTTTAATTCGATTATGGCTTCCATGTGAAATTGTATAATGAAAGCATGCTTCAAATGATTATATCGTGTCATTAATAGTTTGCACATGAAAATATTAAGTTATCAATGCATGCATCATAATTCTTGTTATTGTATGACATCATATATTGCATGATAAATTTGATATTTTCTTCATTATAGCATTCTAATGGTTCTCTTTTAATTGGTTAGGTTATTATTCGTAACATCATAAGAAAATGATTGCAATTCGTGAATGGATGTACCGTAGGATAGTGGACAATGAGTTATCGCATGAATATATGGATGATGTTGAAAGTTTTATTGAATTTGCAACGACAAGTGTTAGTACAGTGGATCCCACAGGTCGGATTAGGTGTTCCTGCAAGATTTGTAAGAATAATCGATTTGTAGAACCTTATGGCATTAGACATCACCTATACAGGAAGGGTTTTGTGAGTGATTATCAGAATTGGATGTTTCATGGAGAAGAATTTAGAAACAATTTTGATGCACGGGTGAATGTGGTGCACAATAATCCATATATAGATTTGATATTTGATGTTGCAGGAACAGAACTAAGTTCTGCTATAAGTCCTAGTGATGTAAGAACTGCCGTAGATGAAGAACCACCAAACGATGCAGCTAGTAGATTTTATGATTTACTTAGAAATGCTGATGAGCCACTTTGGAATGGTTGCGAGAGTCAAACTATCTTGTCTGCAGTTCTTCAACTAATGAATTTGAAGTCCGAGTATAATTTGAGTCAATCATGTTTTGACCGTTTGTGAAGAGTATGTTGCCCAAAGATGAGAAATTGCCACAAAATTTTTATCGTGCGAAAGTTATGGTCAAGGCTCTAGGTATGGGGTATAAAAAAATTGATGCTTGTCCAAATCACTGCATGTTGTATTTCAAGGAGCAGGAAAACAACATATCATGTCCGTCATGTGGGCATCTTCGGTTCAAGCTAAAGACAAGAGACAATGGTAGCACGAGATCAAAGGAAGTTTCATACAAATTGCTCCGCTACTTTCCTATCACTCCTAGATTGCAACGATTGTATATGTCTTCAAGGACAATTAAACATATGAGATGGCATGCAAATAAAGTTCGACACGATGAAAACAAGATCACGCATCATGTTGACGCTGAAGCTTGGAAGGACTTTGATTGTATTCATCAGAACTTCGCAATGCAAAATGTAAGACTCGGTCTATGTACATATGGATTTAATCCATTTGGGGGTAGATCAACTCCATACTCATGTTGGCCACTATTTGTTACTCTATACAACCTTCCACCAAGCTTGTGTATGAAACGTCCAAATCTTTTCTTGTCTCTGTTGATCCCTGGTTCGACCTCACCTGGCCAAAATCTTGATGTATATTTAAGGCCATTGATTGATGAGCTAAAAGTATTGTGGGATGATGGTCTTACCACGTATGATGCCCACAAAAAACAAAATTTCAACATGAAGGTCGTTGTTCTATGGACAATCAGTGACTTCCCTGCATATGATATGTTATCTGGTTGGAGCACACATAGGAGGTTGGCATGTCCGTACTGCATGGAGGATTCCAAAGCTTTTAGATTGAGGCATGGAAGGAAGTCTTGCTCGTTTGAGTGTCATCGTTGATTTCTACCCAGCGACCATCCGTTCTGACGACAAAAGAATGTGTTTAAAGCAGGCACAACTAAAATGGAAGGTTCATCCACAAGATTGTCTAGCATAGAGATTCTAAGAAGATTGCGATACTTTCCAGATGTATTAACAGATGCCCGCAGTCCTACACCCTTTCGTGGATTTGGGAAAGATCATAATTGGACGAAGAAATTTATTTTTTGTGAACTACCATATTGGCCGACCCTATTGATACGACATAATTTGGATATGATGCATGTGGAGAAAAATGTGTTTGATAATGTGTTCAATACAGTAATGAATGTTAAAGGAAAAACAAAGAATAATCTGAAGGCCCGTATTGATTTAAAAGTAATATATAAAAGACCAGAATTGAAACTCAAAGAGTATAATGGCAAAGTACTGAAACCAAAGGCAAAGTACGTGCTTGAACCTGATCAAATAAAACATGTATGTCAATGGTTGAGACAATTGAGATTTTCAGATGGATATGTCTCTAACATTGCTCGGGCTGTGAAGATTGACGATGAACAGTTATATGGGTTGAAGAGCCATGATTGTCATATCTTTATGCAACGATTGATACCCCTGGCATTCCATGATATGTTAGACAAACCTATATGGGGGGTATTGTCTGAGTTGAGTGGATTTTTTAGAACATTGTGCGCATCGGAAGTCGTAGTATCTGATGTAAAGAATCTCGAGAACTTTGTCATCACCATTGTTTGTCTGCTAGAAAAGATATTTCCTCCAACATTTTTCGATGTTATGGAACATTTAATCATACATTTGCCATATGAACTAAGGGTTGGTGGCCCTGTGCAATATCGATGGATGTACCCATTTGAAAGGTATATGTTTTTTTATATTTGTCTCTTTAATGACAGCTATTTAAAATTTGAAATGTATATTTTTGTCAGATGCATGTTTGACCTCAAAAAAAAAGTTTGTAATAAAGCAAGAGTAGAAGGCTCTATTTGTGAGGCATACACTTTAGAAGAGATTTTAAATTTCTCATCTATGTACTTTGAACCTCACATTCCAACACCTTACACATGCCTGCCCCGTAACGATGATGGAGAACAAGTAATTGTAGCTGACAAGCTGTCGATATTTCAACCACTTGGCCATGCATTTGGTAGTTGTCGATCAAGGCTCTTGACAGATCGAGAACAAGATGCAGCACACATCTATATTCTTTTTAATTCCTCAGTGATCGACCCATACATCGAGTAAGTATTTGTAGACGCAACACAATTATAAATCCTTTTATGTTCTATACGTGCATACATGGTTCGGTAATATAAGTATTTGTGGTTTGCAAACGATTTGATCTGGAGTTGCGAAGAGAAGTTTCATATCTCACTGATGCAGAAGTACAAAAAGAACATGAAAATAAGTTTGTGGAGTGGTTGAAACAGTTGGTAAAGACGCTAACATAAATTTTGTACTTGTAAACAACACTAAATTACTTAATTGGTCGTGATCACAATCATTGTTTATGTCTGTGCGTAGGTCCGCCATGGTGATGTTAAAGATCAAGGAATATGTGATTTAGAAAATGGTCTGACCAAAGTTGTGCAATGCTACAACGGGTACAACCTAAATGGTTATCGATTCTATACAAAAGATTATGGTATAAACAAATCAACGATGAATAGTGGTGTGTGTGTGAAGGGTAGCAGCTATGGTGAAAATGAACATGATTACTACGGTGTTATAGAAGAAATAATGGAGTTGACTTACTTAGGCATAAATAATAGGGTAACTTTATTCAAGTGTCATTGGTTTGATCCAACTGCAACAAGACTCAACAAAGCTTCAGGCATTGTGGAGGTGAATCATAAATCAAGGTTTGGAACATATGAACCACTCATATTAGCCTCGCAAGCTCAACAGGTTTATTATACTTCATATCTGAGTATAAAAAAGTCAGATAGAAATGAATGGTGGGCAGTTTGCAAGGTGAAGTCCAAACTATACCCTGAGTATGATCGGTTACAAGAAGACAAGTTAGCTGAAGACAGTGATTACTATCAATCAGATGATATCTATGACTTCGCTTATAGTCACAATGTTGCGCATTATATGCATGTTATATCTCCATTGGCCGATGAAACATTCATAGAAGAATGTGATCCAAATGATGTACCAAGTAGATGGGTAAACAATGAAGAAGAAGAAGAAGAATATGAAAGTCAAACAAGTGACGAGGAAGAATTCTCAAGCTAGTGAGCAAAATCTTGTAATACAAACCTCTATTTGAATGCATTGCAATACTTGATGTGAATGATTTGAATTATTTGAATGTATTGTAATACTTGATGTGAATGAATGAGTTGTATTGCAATACTTGATATAAATGATTTGAATTATTTGAATATATTGTAATACTTGATGTGAATGAATGAGTTGTATTGCAATGTTTAGACTCAGTAAACTATAAATCGAGGTAAAATCAAGGCAGAGGAGAAAAAAGAAGAAGAAGAAGTTGCACTGCCGCAGAAAAGAGGAAGAGAGGTTAAATAAATTAGGGTTTTAGACCTGAACAATGGGTCGGGTCGGTGATGATGATGGTCATGTATTATATTTAAGTCAAACCATTGGTAACGATATATCTATGAAATGTTTGTGATTGTAAATAATGATAGGACATCTATAAATGTATAATTCTTTTTTAATAAGTGTAAAACACTAGTGACATTGAACAAATCATTGTAATGTTCGTCCTTCGTAAATAAAAAATTGTAAAAGCGATTAGCATTGTGTACAGTAGAAGTTTTGATTTGCTTTTACGGTCTTCCTATCGTGATTTAAACAATGATTGATAAAAGGTTGAAAGGATTTGCACATATGAAGGTTGCGTGCTATCACGATTTGTTATTACGGGCTATGTCTATGTCAATGATATTTTTATCGCAATTTACACAATGACTGTTTTAAAGGTTCAAATTGGCATCTCGTTTAGAATTAGTAAAGTACAAATTGACGTAACTTCAATGATACAAATCATGTTAACTTCTTAAATACAAATCGATTTCGTTCACAAAGACAAACAAAAACATATTGTTGTCGTGGTAACTTCTTAACTACAAATCCATATGATTTACAATTATATTTATTTACAAAAAATATTAGTATTTAGTTATAATATATCATGACCAATGGTTTGGCTTATATACAATACATGACCATCATCATCAAAGAAAACAGTTATCATCCTTAGTGTGAAACCCACGTCCAAATAGTGATGTGCTTCAAATGCAATCTAAGTGGGCATGAAATACAACTTACTAGTGCAGAAAGCTTCAAAGCTGCAAATTATATGGGATTCCAATATGTGAAGAAGATGAAGCTCGCACGACTGCAACATATTTATCTTGAAGTATATCGAAGATTAGGCAAATATTTTTCCAACTGTGAAGTATGGTTTGCAAACGGTGGAGGGTTCGATAGTAGGAATAAATCAAATAGATGGTCATCAACATCACCCCCTGTCTATCATGTAGAATATATGTGCTTGCTCTGGTATGACAGCAACGATTGAGGATGATTATGGCCATTATATTCTGCGTAAACTTCGATATACTTCATGACAAATATGACAGTCGTATGTGTCATGAATATATCGATGTATATATAAACGATAACCACCATAATCTTCATCAAAGATTATACAGATCTTTCCATACGATGTGAAACAACTAATACTAATTTGCAACTGTTACTAAAATATTGTATTTGTATAAAACATAAATCGATATCATGCTGTAAATCAATTTATATCGTTGAATTTACCTCAATTTTTATCGTTGAATTTTATGTCGATTTGTATTTATGGGTTTAGGTGGGAGAGTGATTGGATTGGGTTGGTTGTGAGGCCCATTTAGCTCTCATCAAATCCAAACTGAGTTTATACTATTATATATATATATATATTTTTTAATTAAATTTATTTGGTACTTTTAATAAAGTTTATTTACAAAACAACTTTTTGCGTAATAATTCAACTACAGTATATGTACAACGATATGTATATTTGAAGGCTAGATGAGACAATGATTTGTACTTAAACTTTTATGATGATTTATACTCATGCATAGTATGATTTTCATCCTGTTGTAGCCGACATAGACGTCATTGTGCAAATCATGATAGGACACTACATGGCATAACGATTTATATACCAAATAAATCACCATAGAGACGATTTACTAACGGTATAAAAATTACGCTAGAGCGATTTAACAACGATTATACACAGGTAGTAAATATAACAACTTTTTACTTTTAAGATAGTTTATTTACAGAACATTTTTTTACGCAATGATTCAACTACAGTATATGTATAATGATTTGTATATGTGAAGGCTAGATGAAACAACAAATTTTACTAATGGTATAAGCACTGAACAACGGTGATTTACCTACGGTTTCAAAATTGTAGCTCTATAGGCTAGATGAGACAACGATTTATACATGTAAAGGATACATATTACAACGATTTATACATGTGAATGATACATTATTAAACAGAATTCACACATGATTTCTGTGTTCTATTTCTCGCTTTCAAATTGAACTGAGCTTGTCATAAAACAGAATAATATAAGACACTACATTAAGTTTCACAAGAAATGCAAACATCCTCCCAACATTGATTACATACCAAAAGACTTGTAAAACTGATATTATCGTTTTACTCAAACTGGTGAGGAGGATTGAAGGTTCCAACATTGTAGTGCACATTTATAGGGTATTGTTGTATGTTGGAAATTACACAAGTTAGATATTGATAAGTTATACGTAATGCAATTTACATGGAAAGCAATATACTGTATTATATACCTCTTTATGTGAAGGGTTTAGTTGCTTTTGCTTACGGGTTGGCTGTTTCTTAGACTTTTTCTTGCCAACCAATTCTACTGTGCCATTTATCCTCCGACGACTGAAATCAGATGCAGGTTTCCTTTTGATACCCTTCGCTAGGTGATTTTTTTCATCATAATCTACAATGTTGACTCCGGACTTGTTGAAGATGATGTTTACGCTTAGGCACAACTTCTCATGTGTGTCAAGGGAAACACGTTGTTCACTCTCATTTTTTTGGACTGGTTTTCATGAGCTACAATGTATTGATGGTGAATTAACTGGATGTTTTCAAATAACTCTTTTGACACTTTTCTCATGCATATATAAGTTTCTTCTTTTTTATGCCAAATCTAAAATATGCATAAGTGATCCGCATAGTTGTCGGTAACGGGAGGCTATGTGACACTTCTCATCAACACCAGATTGACTGACATTATCTATATCTAGCAGTTCCATCTTTGCTTGTTTTGTTCATCTTTGCATTAAATATGACAGGTATTTCTTGTATCTTCTCTTGATTAAGTGTCTTTAATGCATGACGACATAAAATACCTTTGAATTCATATATTTTGCACATACATTCAATTGTTTCGTTGTCAACATTGTGTGTAACATGTGCCCTCCCATACAATATAGTATTTGTGCACATTCTCGGTTTGCATACATCCTTCTATGTTGTAATTCATGACTTGTATAACCTCTTTCTTAATCTATGCAAATACAGTTAGTGTATACAGATCTGTATGTCACATCAATATTTTCATGTCCCAAAGTTACATGGCATGTATTGAAGTATTTAACATATTGTTCAAGCTCATTCTGTTTAAGACTGTTTACAAATAATTTATATTATTCCATAAAACGGAATATTGTTAAACATGAATACAAAGTTTTCTTCAGTGTGGCATACATAGATTCAGCTCTTTGTGTGCTTATCATACCTGCATAAAAGTATTGTCTACCATATGCCAATGCCCACTTCTCTTTGTCTGCATATAAATTTTGTAACCACACATAGTCTTCAAGGTCGTACATTTGAATCATTTTTTCTCAATCAGACATAAAGGTGACCTCATCTACACTCTCAAGTACATACCTTGTAAACTTTTTGTCAAACCCTGTATTCTAATTAAATATGTGTCCTATGTTCTTTTCTGCATTTTGAAAGATGTGCCATAAACATAGGCGATGATGTGCATCTGGCCATACATGAGACACTGCAGCCACAATTGCGTGATCAACATCTGTAAGTACAGATTTATGTTGCTTCACATTCATTGCCTGTGTAAATACTGTGAACAACCACTTAAAGCTTTCTTTAGTCTCGTCATACAAAAAAACACTGCCTAATATACAACTTTGTGAGTGATGGTTCACTTCAACAAACTGCGCAAATGACCATTGTTCAGTATTAATCTTCACTGTCATATAAAAAAAAGTGCATCATTGAAGCATTCATAATCTACTCTTGACTTTTAATCTGCCCAAAATATATTAACATCATGTCCATCTTCATCCAGTTGCATTGCATTAAAGAAACCAGGGACATTGCTTGGTTTCTTCTTTAAGTAATCAACTAAAGAACATATTTCTTCATTCTTTATGTTATCTGTCATCTTCCTTCTTAAGTGGTTTCTTAGATCCATAGTTGTGAATGGCATATTCTCGCGACCACCATCTATGTGCGTGCATAAATTATATGTCTTCCTTGGTGCAATGTCAGTGCTATTAGCTATTTCAGCAATTGCAGCATATGCTTGAGTTACTTTATAATGTGACCTTAACATAAGAGTTATAAATAAAGTCGTTAATTCATGATTATGATCACTGATTAATGTACAAACTACATATTTCCCATTCAGAAGTTTTCTTAACGCCATTCTCATTGGACATCCACATCTTGAGTCTGACTTGCTCCTTGTTGGATTTCCACTTAGACTTCTTCTAACCTTTCTTAGAACAAACATATGTCTTTCTCACCATGACACCCTGTGCATTTTTTGACCAAGAATACCTTCTAACATTGAAGTCATGTTTTAAGGCATAATCATTGTAAAATTTATATGCAGCTTCCTCATTATTAAATTGCATTCCTTCTATGGGAACAAAGTCAAGTGTACTATCATGTACATTCTGAGTGTCTGCACCTTTATCAAGTGTACTGTCATGATCGTCTACCTCATTATCGAATTACATTTCTTCTGCTAGAACATTCAAGTCAAGAGTGAATCCAATGCCTGCACCCTTCTTATCATGTGCATTATTAGTGCACATGTTCACTTCTTCAAGTGCGTCATTAATACAGATGTTCACTTCTCCATAACTTTCCAATGATTGAGATACATCATCTTCGCTGCAATCAGATGATAAGCACATCATTGTCATAAGCAAGATATCAATTTGTGTTAGTCAACACATACGTTTACTATGATTTATTCAAGATGCATATAACGGATACCAATTAGTTAATCAAGTCAAAGAAATGATTCAATGAATCACAGTATAAAAGCAGCAATGATTTGTTATTTGCTTATACTATGCATCGAGTTGTTATTTACCATGCCAATAAAAGAAATGATTTATCGCATATATATGTTGATGATAGTGATTCACATGACAACGATTTAATTATATCTACGATGCTCTGAAGCGATTTTAATAGAAATTGCTAAATAAGCAGCGATTTGAATACGCAAATTGTCACCACAAGTGCGCAACAATGTATTTTTGCATGCACACGTTTTAAAATCATACTACAAATATCTTACAAATCGATACTAGAAAATACATAATATCTTATAAATCGATATACATATCGCATAATATATTACAAATCGATACGATAATTTAGCATAATAGCTTACAAATCAACACTACAAAACACATAATATCTTACAAATCGGTATACATATCGCATAATATATTATAAATCGATACAAAAATTCAGTATAATAGCTTACAAATCGATATTAACAAACAAAATAATATCTCATAAATCGGTAGTATGATACTATAGTTGTGATGTATGTTACATTGCGTATATTGAGTGAATGGACAATACCGGATGGGGTAGAGGCTCTTCCATGCATCTGTAAACAAGCATTCTTGTCAATAGGTCCCAACGTCTTATAAATATCTTTAATTTTTCAACCGTCAAAAAGACAACATCCACCTGCAATAACAAAACAACACCTTAATGGCACTCACGATGACATACATTCTTCAACAATAGCATGATGACATGGAAAGGTACTCATGACGCCTTAATGGCACTTGTTGAAATGTTTGTGCGTCATTGCTTTTTTCCATACTGCCTAACAAAAATAAAGAAGAGAAGATTGTAAAAAGAGATGGTCGACAAATGCCCCTATAATGCCCACCAATGATCAAACCAGTCGATTGATTTATAGTTATCTCTATGAGGTAGGAACGAACTCGGGAATGTTTTGTAACACAAGGCAAGAACTAGAAGGTGACAATGTGTTGTAACACAAGCTAAAAACTAAGGCGGGAACCTGGACTCGAGACAACAACAAAGGGTGCTCCGGTGGTAGCAGACGATGGTAAAGGGTATGTCATCAAAGGGAGCTTCTGTTACAGCAGATGGTGCATCGCCAAAGGGTGATCCACTGGCAGCATAGGAGTTTACTGCTTTGGGTGAAAATGGTACGTTTGGACTTTTTGAAGAGTTAAGATCATCCTCCCTTTTCGGGATGGAGCACATTTTTATCTTTTTCTTGAACTATCATTTCATGGAAAGAATGGTGGGAAAGGGTACTTAAGTCTTTGTAATCACACTGAACTTCGACGCTAAGCGATGCCGACACACACGAGGATACAAGCCCCATATGCTTATATATGTGGTGCTCATTCGGACCCCCGAACATGCACTGTAGCCAACCCTTTGTCTTCGGGGGAGAACACACAACACCCTCTCCCTTTGGGACACTTGCTAAATGTCAAATATGAAAGATTTGCATGGAGCGATGAAGGACAAATTCCAAAACAAGCAATTTTTTAACTTTCGCCAAAAAGACACTTGACGTGAAAGTTATTAAGGCTCTGTTTGAGGGGATTTCTAGAATCCTTGCTCTTTGCCAATTGGCTTTGCTCATTAAAATTTTTAAAGTTCACAACATCCTTCCCAGGACCCACTGCCCTCACCTCAATTCTTGTATCTCTCCCAACTCTGGCTCCCAAACGGAGCCTAAATGCAGCCTGGTGTCCGAATCCAAAAACATGATCATAAACTCATACCCTTAAACAAATCATACATTTAGGCAAAAGTTACTCGGAAAAAAAATCAGCAACAGTAAGTTTAACAACATGCTTACACTAATACCTGCTGATAATATTTAAGTAAGAGAGAGAGAGAGAGAGCAGCCTAGTACACTTTCCTTAAATCATACCTCATGCAAGAGGATCTGTACAAAATAATCACAACCTTGAAGGTTTCACCATCTGCCATGACACTCGAAAGATGGAATTTGCCACGAGCAGTGTGAGTTCCTTGTTTTGTTTTTGCCATCTCCTCTCTTTTTTTTTCGAAAAAGCTAGGGTCTTGTTCCAGAGCCTGCCTTATATTAATGTAGTAGTCATGCCTATTAAAATCATTGTTGCACAACTTGAGGTTGAACCTGGCCATGATCCTTACAAGTTGTTGTCTCACATTATCGGCCAACTTCATAGCCTCATGATTGACAAAATTCTCATAGCAGCATGTTGGGTTTGTTGAGTCCCTAAATGGAAAATCACCTAAGAGGGAGGTGAACATGGTGTTTAAAAATTTTCATGATGCACAACCACAATGCTAGAGAATAAGAGAGAAGCAATGGATAATACACAAGAATTTATAAAAGTTTGGCCCAACTCGGCTTACGTTCTCTTGACTTTCTGCCAAATTCACTAGATCCACTAGTTAAACGGTGCTAGTAATCAACAACTAGTTTCACGGTGCTAACAACCATTACAACTAGCTTCATGGTGGTAGCAACCACTTTTTTCATACCCTTCGTGAACCTCCTTGGTTCACTCAAGTTCAACCTTAGAGCTTTTACAAATAAGTAAACAATAAAAAAATTCACTCTTTTCTATACAAGTTTTGCTCAAATCAATTTCTAAGAGTGAAATCTAATGACCCAAAATAAGAATAATACATATAATTCAACAAAAATAATTAAAACAAATGAAGTTACTTGTTGGAGATCATTGAAACACCTGGGTGTTTGAATGCTCTTGTCTTTGAAACTTTTCTTGATAGATCTTTTGTATGCTCTTGTTCATCAATCATCTAAATTGTTCTTCACATTCTTCTTATAGTTCTTTAAAAATAGACGTTGGAGAGCTGTTAAATTAAAAAATATGACTTGGCAACGGCTAGAAGTCTGTTGAAAAATTTCAACTATCGCAGGAGTTAACACCTGAATCTCGAGTGTCGATACCTATGTGTCTTTGTGAGAACTGCTTTAAGACTCTTACATTCAAGAATCGACACTTGATTTTTCATAATCAAAACTTTATGTCTCAGATATTCAAGCTTTTATATTCAAGAGTCGACACTTGATTTTCATGAGTCTACACTTTGTGTCTCAAAGATTTAAGTTGCATTCGGTTTGTTCAGGAGTTGACACTGATTTTTTAAGAGAGAATTTTTTGTACTTCTTTTAAGAGTCTACACCTTGTCAGAAAAGTCGACACTTGTTTTTTTTCTTTACTTGAACTTGGTGCAAATTAAAAAAATTCAGGAGTCGACATTAGCTTCTTAGGAGTCTACTCATTTTCATTTTAATTCATGAATTTCTATGAAACTTTCGCACTGATTTTGGCACACTTCCTCACTCATTTTAATTCTTGAAAATTCAGTGTCAAGTTATAAAGATGAGTCTAAAATGCCAGAATACTTGAGATTCAAACATTATTCCTTGAAAAGTTTTGTATTAATCAAAATCATACTTGAGAGCTCAACAAAATCATCTAGATAAATTAAGAAAAATATTCATCCCTATAAATAGGCATAATAACTAATATTTACAGTTCTGTTTGTACGCAAGATAGAGATTGAGCAGCGTAAGGTGATCCCCATCAACGTGGCTAAACCAAGCTTTAGCTTCGGCTGCTCTTCTTGAGCATCTCTAGGCCTGATAAAGCAATTGGGTACTAAAGAAAGATAAATTTGACAGCACAGATGAGGATCCATGGCAGGTCAGCAGATGCATAGAGGCGAGACAGCACCATATACTTCATTAGAGACATACTGAGAACTGCAACTATCAGCATTGGCTCTTAAATCAAACGGGGGCTCCTTATGGTTGGTAGGAGCTGTTAGTGCACGTCTCCTTGTGGTGGGCCTTTGCAGGTTCAAACCCCAGTGGTACTTTGAATAGTAAGTGGTGGGGGTCAGTCTAACCCTAGCTTGCCTTTAAAATAAAGGAGTTGACTTAAACTTGGCCATCGCAGTTGTTGATGACAACCTGTAGGGGCAAACACAATTTCCCTATGCATCACTGCACAAATACATGTGTGTCCAGTAGGCCCAAGGGGTTCGGCGTAGTGGGATGGGCCTAGACCGTTTGAGGGGTGGTCTAGGTTCAAATCCCATGGCGTCACCCCCTGCATAAGTCAAAGCTTGGTGACTCCCTCGGGTCCAGGGGAGAGTTTTATACCGACATGGACAGAGATCTTAAGGCAGGCAGGCTGAGCCAGCACGGCTCCGTCTCTGCACCTGAGGCAGTTTCTCCGAGTATAAAAAAAAAATACATGCAATTTACAGTAGATCATTGAAAAGGAAGTAATTTACAATAGAAACGGTGCTATTATTATTTTTTGGGAGTACCCATGTGAAAAGGCGCCTTTCTAATGTATTGAAGTGTAAAACAATAAAAGTAAGAATCTCGGCCTTTTTTCTGAACAAATAACTCAAAACTTATGCAATTTTATTAAAGAAATCAATAACCAAGGCCTTTCAGGATTTGGTTTTTTTTATTTCTTTAATAATCACTTTTCCGTTCGGCTATTTTTTTATGAAAATCTTTTGACGATTCATTAATTTTTATAACAAAATGATTATTTATGTCCAACACGATAAAAAAAACATTGTTTCTATTTATCAGATTTTATCGACAGCAGGTCAGGGTTAATGTGATTGCATACTGTTCATGAGGTGTTGGCAAACCAAAAGATATTTTGGCCCCACAAGTTGGTCTGTAAGAGGGAACAATTAGTTCATGAGGTGTTGGCAATTGGATATTGATAAAGTACAGCAGCTTGCATCAACACGGCTTCTGCACATGGGGGAGATTGACAGAAAGTTGGGCACCTTCACAAGCTGCATTTTGCATGTTAAGTTTAAGTTTTTCAGCATCCAAACATGAGTTTTAACCCAAATCCAGGTTAGGTTATAAACCTGGTTTTGGGTGTCATCCAAACCGTACCTTAGTGTACCACTGCACTTGGTCTACCTTTTATCTGCCGTTGGATCCACAGCTGACAGGCTGTACTTTAGAGATTGAGGGTAGTTGTTATGACAATGAAGCCGTACATGATACTTCAAGTACAAGGTTTTGATGATGAACAAGTGAATCAACTGCATTTCAGCTAAGGCAATGAAGAAAGATGACAAGCATTGAAGAATTCAATGAAGAATCTTTGAAGACTAGTGTGCAAATGTTAAATTCATTAAAAGTCTAAAATTCTTGTAAGAGTCTTACTTAGAGTGCATATTTCGGTTGCATTTCACCAAAAAAGTCTTTAGAAAAACTTTTTTAAAAGAACCCTTCATGAAAATCTTTTTAGAAAACTCTTTATTTAATTTTTCATGTTTATTAGTCGACCAATAAACTCACCAGTCGACTAAGCCTTTCGCGCCAAAATTTCTAAACAAAATGTTATTTTTGTCAAATTAGTCGATCGAAGGTTTTATCAGTCGACCGGAAAGAATGTCTGTTTTCTGGAAATTTAGCAGCAGTCGACTAATGGTTTTATCAGTCGACCGAACAAAACATGTATTTTCAGAAAAATTTAGCAGCAGTCGACTGAAAGGTTTTTCAGTCTACTGATGATATTATCAGTCGACTAACTTTTTCTCTAGTCGACTAAGTTTCAAAACTTCAGATTTTCAAACGGCTTGATAAACAGATCAGTCGACCGACGATAACTGTCAGTCTACTAATAACTAATTATCAGTCGACTAATTATTGTTCCAGTCGACTAATTTTGTTGTTTTTCCTAAAACTTTTAAAAGGCGTGTCTTTTCATTTTTCAAATGTTTTGATTGTTCAAATGGATTATTTTGACACTCTTTCATACCCTAAACGTATGGAATCTTTCAACTATAAATATGAGTGCATTCTACATTCAAAATCAATCAATTTGAATGCAATTACATTGAATTACTTTTTGCTTTTCACTTATATTCAGTTTCTCACTCACTTGATATTTTTCACTTCAGATTTTCACTCAAATTCCTTTGAGAGACAGTGAATTCGTGAGTAGAGTATTCCAACAACCTCAAAAGCCAATTGCATCTCATTTGCATTCATAAGAAGGGCTCGTAGGTTGTTTTGTAAGTTGTTACTTATTTCATTTTTCTGTAAAAGGAAGGACTCCTTGGTTTAAAGGAATTGTTTGCTTTGAGTAGGTGTGTTACTGAAAGTGGGACCGGATTTGGTCTATATGATCTTGTAGTTACACAAGGTTGATAGTGGAAATCTCAAGCGGGTTTTGCTTGGGGATTGAATGTAGGTTGGGAAAGACCGAACCAGGATAAATTCTTGTGTTTTTTGTGTGATTGCTTTGTGAATTTTCAAAATTCGTCAAAATCACGAAGACGATATTTAAAAGCACTATTCACCCCCCCTCTAGTGCTCGTTGCCTCGATCTTACTGCACTTTCAGCAGTCAGGTGCAGTCGTACACTCGAAGTGTGCAATGAGATTTCACTATCTGCTATGGAATAACTAGGAGAGTGCAAGGGTTGATGTGAGAATTCCAAATTTTTTTATAGGAGAAACCACAACTATAGTTTAGATATGGCCAAGTTGTGCCAATTTGGCCCTGACCATGTTTGGGTATCCCTTGTTTTTTCTCTTTTTTTGAAAGGCAAGCAAGGGTTAGGCAGACACCTACCAGTTATAAATATGTATATAAAACTTCTGTATGAGGTTCAAAATGGTGAATGAAAATGGAGTAGATAGATGATCCTGTAGTCATTTGGCCGCTATGTAATAAAAGAAAATGCCTCCTTTTCTATAAATAACTGGTATCATCTCTCTCCAGATTTAACATAGTAGTGTTCCATTGAGCCATTTCCACAGAGCTGATCTGCTCTGAACTGAGTTGGTCGCTTATAAAGATAATGTGGAGTGCCCTTGGTTCAGCATATAAAGTACATATGGAAAAAGGTGCTATTATAGCACTTGGCGCCCCACTACGAGAACAGACACTTCTCTTAACACAATGCATTGTCAGCTTTGCTATTGATTTTATTAGTGTGCTTCACTACCAAGGCACAACATAAAAGAAAGTCAGCTCTGAATGGTGCTTCGTTCGGCTTCGCTAGTACAAAGAACTGAAAAAAGAGTGTTAGCTCAGCTAGGTAAATCTGACACTTCGTTCCTCTTCGCTAATGCTCAGATAAGCCTGAAAACATTTGCTGACCGTTCACTGTCTTAGTAGCAAAAGTGCCTCTATTTACCCGTTACACTACAAGAAATACACTAAGTGGCGATGGAAATTTGCGACGGATTTTTTATCGCAAATTGGCAACGAATTAGCGAGAGAAAATTATCCATCGTTAAAATAAAAAATTAGTGACGGAGTAGCGACAGAATATTATCGTCGTAAAATTTGTCACTAATTAGCGACGGATTAGCGACAGAATATTATCATCGTAAAATCTGTCACTAATTAGTGACGGATTAGCGAAAGAAAAATTCTGTTGCTAATCCGTCGCTAATTAACGACGGATTAGCGAAAGAAAATTTCGGTCTGAAACTTCGTCGCAACTTAGCGACAAAATTTTTCTATCGCTAAATAGTGACAAATTTTTTTGTCGCTAAGCAGTCGCTACTTTTCGATATAAAACGGCCCATCTAGGGCACAAAATTGTTTCCCTGGTCTCTCTCTCCCCTCTTCCGTCGATCCACCGCCTTTTCTCCGTCGTCACTTGATCCTCCTCTCTGTTGGCCATCCTTCGAGCAGACATCGACGACCGAAGCCATCAAACACCACCACCATCTCCTTCTTCTCTGCTGCCATCGACCGTCGATCACCCTGCATCGCTCTCTCTCCCCCGCTTCCTTTTTCAGCCAATCAAACGTCGGTAGCCACACCGTTGCTGCTTTCCTTCCTCCCTTCTGCTCGTGTTCTAGCACCCGACGTCGGCGACCATAAGAACACCCTTTTTGTCGCTCACATCTGCGAGTTCTGGCGATAAGACCCTCCTACCTCTCTCACAAGTAACTGCTACCCCTCGTTGTCTTCTCCCTCTTCGTTCCTTCTTTTTTCGGCAAGTCGGCAGGGACAATTCCCCCCTACCGCCTGTCTGTTTCTGGCAGGGGCGACGCCCCTCCCATGTTTCCCTTGTCGGTAGGGGATTTTGCCCCCTACCTTTTTTCCCCTATGATAGGCAGGCAGGGCAAGGCCCTGCCTACCCTCACTCTGTCAGGCAGGGGCTTTGGCCCTTGCCACTCATTTTTCTAACAACAAGGCAAGGGCAGCACCCTTGCCCTTTGTGTCTTTTTCGATAGGCAGGGGCAAGGCCTCTGCCGCCTTTGGATTTGTCGGCAGGGGTGATGCCCCTGCCCCCATCTCTGTCTGACTCTTTCATTTCGACCGGCAGGGGCGATGCCCCTACTATCCTTAGGGTTACTTCGGCAGGGGCTCTGCCCCTGCCCTTCTTTTTCCCTCGACAGACAAGGGTTCGCCCCCCCTGCCGTTGTGTTTGCTCGGCCGGCAGAGGGTCGAGCCCCCTTGCCACTGATATTTTTCGGTAGGGGGGTGGATCCCCCTTGCCCTTGTTTAAGCAACAGCGGCAGGGGGATCCCCCCCCTGCTGTTGTGTTTGCTCGACCAACAGAGGGTCTCGTATGTGTCTTTGTCTTTGGCCGGTAGCCTTTTTTTTTTCTTCTCCCTGTGTATTTGTCTTTGGCCGGCAAGAGTAATGTGCATTGAAGGTGCGTAACAGAGTAAAATGCGCGATGCTTAATGCTAAGCATCACATGCGGCTTAAAATGTTATGCAAAAAGAAATAAGCAAAATGCAAATCGGGTAAATACCCGTGGTGAGTAAGTGATATAGGCGCATCACAGGTTATTTACTTTCTTGGATGCAACAATTTTTTGTTCACACACTCACTTAGTTGTGGATATATAGGACTGCTTTGTTGGAGTTCAGAGGTCATGCTGAGCATGATTTGAATGTATGAAAATAGAAGTGCTCTTATTTTTGGAGTTCGGATTCCATGCTAGTCATGGTAGTAGTTAGCGGAATATTGGAGTGTGTTTGTTGTAGGTACATGTTTGACATTGTTGTGGTATGAATGAGTGATTGTATTGTCATGTTTGATGTGATTGTACTCATGCATGCATAAAGTTATTTTCAATTTGATTATGTCTTTCATATGAAATTGTATCATGAAAACATGCTTCAAATGAATGTATCGTGTTGATGTTAATGAAAACATACTTCAAACAACAATAAGTTACTTCATTGGTCATGATCGCAGTCAGTGTTTATGCTTGTAGGTCCGCCATGGTGATGTTAATGACCAAGGAATATGTAATTTATAAAATGGTTTGACCAAAGTTGTGCAATGTTACAACAGGTACATCATAAATGATTATCGATTCCATACAAAAGACTATGGTATAAACAAGTCAATGATGAATAGTGGCATGTGTGTCAAGGGTAGCAGCTACGGTGAAAATGAACATGACTACTACGGTGTTATAGAATAAATAATGGAGTTGACTTACTTAGGCATAAATAATAGGGTAACTTTATTCAAGTGTCATTGGTTTGATCCCGCAGCAACAAGAGTCAACAAAGCCTCAGGCATTGTAGAGATGAATCATAAATCAAGGTTTGGAACATATGAACCATTCATATTAGCCTCGTAAGCTCAACAAGTTTACTATACTTCATATCTGAATAAAAGAAAGTCAGATAGAAATGAATGGTGGGAAGTTTGCAATGTGAAGTCTAAACTATACCCCAAGTATGATCAGTTGCAGGAAGACAAGATTGTTGAAGATGGTGATTACTATCAATCAGATGATATGTATGACGTCTCTTATGGTCACGATGTCGCACATGGTATGCATGTTATATCTCTATTATCTAATGACACACGTATGGAAAAATATGATCTAAATGATATACCAAGTAGATGGGCGCCCAATGAAGAGGAAGAAGAAGAAGAGGACGAAGATGAGGAGAAAGAAAAAGAAGAGGAATATGAAATTCAAACAAGTGATAAGAAAGCATACTCGAGCTAGTGAAATACATCTTGTAAGACATACTTTATGTTTGAATGTATTGCAATGTTTAATGTAAATGATTTGAATGTATTGTAATGATTTGAATGATTTGAATGTATTGCAATGTTTGAATGTATTGCATGAAGTTATTTTCTATTTGATTATGTATCCATGAAGATATAGAGTTGTGTAACTGATCCAAATAAATTTTTTATTTGTTAGAATATGGTTCTTGGAGGTCACAGTGGTCGAGCAGCCACTGGTAGCCAGTCTCAACCTTCATCTTCACGGACTGCTTTGATAGGTATATCATTTAACTAATTGTATACTTGATTAGTTTAAATATGCATTTTATGAATTTCTAACTCATTTTTCTATAGATGTTGTTTCACCTACACATGACCCACCTACACCAGCTATTCATATACGTCACGAGACAACGCTGGATGTAGGGTCTTCTTAGTCTGACACACAATGACTCATTCAAATAGTGTATATCGATAATCGATCGTAAGTATTTCATTTTCATTTATCCAATACTTATCTTATAAATAGTGTATATCGATAGTTAATGTATACCAATTCATGTGCAGTGCGAGGTTCGAACCACAAGAAGTAATACGAGAAATTAGGTAGTCACTAGTTCAGCATCTTTCGAAACCGATCGCTCAATGAAAAGAGTACCCAAAAGAGGTGTTAAACAGATTATGATTCTCATTCATGGTATATAATCGTTTATTATAGCTAATGTGTTTCATATTTAATTTTTTGTTATAGTCATGTCTATTAACTTTCTAAAATTATTTGTAGGCTTCGAATCGTTTTGCGACTGCGATAGAGGAGCAGGACGCGAGGCGGGTGTGGCAGAAGGTGGATGCTAGTCGATTTGCAGACATGCTGCACAATATGAAAACTGCAGTAATAAAAGCATCTGGTGGGATAGATGATCCACTGTAGTGGAAGAGTCATGCCCCTCCTACTATCAGGTCAGATTTTTGGGATGCAATATGCGACAAGTGGGCAGGGCATGAATTTTGAAATTGCTCAGCAAAGGCTACACAAAACTGAGCAAGTATGCCTGATGTCCATCTACACACAAGTGGATCTAGGACTTTTGGGAGCCACTTGAAGAAAATGGTAACTCATATATATATATATATATATATATATATATATATATATATATATATATATATATATATATATATATATATATATATATTGTCAAATTTATAAGTATTATTGCATATTTTTTAAATAAATTTTTTAGCATTTAACCTCGCAGGAAGCAGAAAAAGGAGGCATTGTCCGTTAGAAGGATGTGTTTGTTGAAACACATAAATGTAAGAGCACGGGAGAGTTTGTATCAAAGAAGGCGAGAATGACAAAGGTATGTATTTATTGTATTAATAAATATTATAATATACAAGTTACCATGAACATTGTGCTTCTTAATTATTAATCTATAGTGTAATCATTACTTTGTAGGAGTTATACGAGCATCAGATGGTAGAGCGATATGGCAATGACTCCACTCAACATTCGCCTTTTGATTCTGCAGCATCGGTAACTGCAACCGGTGAACCCAAAAACGATCGTGTGTTCGGGTTTGGGAGTAATATGAACACCATACCAGTCGTTGCCTCCTCCAGCCAGGGCTCTCAGAGTTCTTCCGCCAGCATCAACTCCAAGCGTTCGATTGACCCGGCTAATTCTTGGGATGGTGTCTGCCAGCTTGTTAAGGATACAATGCGTGACTATTTACATGAAGCAATTTTTGACGTTGTCCGTAATAAGTTGTGCAGCTTTTTTTGAGGCAGAAAAACTTCGTCTGCAGATGCCTGTCAGGTATGAAAGTTTCATGTCATTTATTTCATGTCGTTAGATTTCAAGCTAGTATATGCATGATTTCATCACATATGAGCATGATTTCATCACTATGAAAGTTTTTGACTGCCTTATAACATATATATGCATGATTGAATCACTATGAAATTTTTTTGACAACATTAGAACACATATAAGCATGATTCCATCACTATGAAAGTTTTTTTACTACCTTATAACACATATATGCATGATTGAATCACTATGAAAGTTTTTTGACAATCTTTGAACACATATATGCATGATTGAATCACTATGAGAGTTTTTTGACAACATTAGAACACATACAAGCATGATTTCATCACTATGAAAGTTTTGACGACCTTAGAACACATATATGCATGCTTGAATCACTATGAGAGTTTTTTGACAACCTTAGAATAAATATATGCTTGATTAAAGCACTATAGAAGTTTTTTGACAATATTAGAACACATATAAGCATGATTTTATCACTATGAAAGTTTTTGACAACCTTAGAACACATATATGCATGCTTGAATCACTGTGAGAGTTTTTTGACAACCTTAGAACATATATATGCTTGATTGAAGCACTATGAGAGTTTTTTGAGAACAATAGAACACATATAAGCATGATTTCATCACTATGAAAGTTTTTTACTGCCTTATAACACATATATGCATGATTGAATCACTATGAAAGTTTTTTTACAACATTAGAACACATATATGCTTGATTAAAGCACTATGAGAGGTTTTTGACAACAATAGAACATATAAAAGCATAATTTCATCACTATGAAAGTTTTTTACTGCCTTATAACACATATATGCATGATTGAATCACTATGAAAGTTTTTTTACAACATTAGAACACATATAAGCATGATCACATCACTATGAAAGATTTTTGACTACCTTATAACGCATATATGCATGATTGAATCACTATAAAAGTTTTTTTGACAACCTTTGAACACATATATGCATGATTGAATCACTATGAGAGTTTTTTACAACATTAGAACACATATAAGCATGATTTCATCACTATAAAAGTTTTTGACAATCTTATAACACAAATATGCATGTTTGAAGCACTATGAGAGTTTTTTGACAACATTAGAACATATATAAGCATGATTTCATCACTATGAAAGTTTTTTACCGCCTTATAACATATATATGCATGATTGAATCACTATGAAAGTTTTTTGACAACATTAGAACAAATATAAGCATGATTCCATCACTATGAAAGTTTTTTTACTGCCTTATAACACATATATGTATGATTGAATCACTATGAAAGTTTTTTGACAACCTTAGAACACATATATATATGCATGATTGAATTACTATGAAATTTTTTACAACCTTAGAACACATATATAAGCATGATTTCATCAGTATGAAATTGTTTGACTGCCTTAAAACACATATATGCATGCTTGAATCACTATGAAAGTTTTTTGACAACCTTCGAACATATATATGCATAATTGAATCACTATGAGCATTTTTTGACAATATTAGAATACATATAAGAATGATTGTCATACAAAAGACATTTATTTGACAGCCTTATAACACATATATGCACGCTTGAATCACTATGATGTTTTTTTTACAACCTTAGAACACATATCTGCATGATTGAATCACTATGAATTTTTTTCTGTCAGCTTTAGAACACATATCTGAATTTTGTTAATGTCTTTCACTTTATTACTAGTTAGTCTATGTAATTCATTCATGTTACTTTGATTGTCTTACATTAGGTGCATTGCATATAATTTATTTTATTATATTTTGTTTATCAATGCTAACATTTCTTTTCTCTTGTAGGATGCTGGAGATAATCAGCGTAGAGGAGCTGATGGAGGCATGGATGAAGGAGCAAATCGAGACAATGAAAAAGATGATGCTCAGAATCTTGACGATGATTAGATTCATGTGTTGAATTTGTTGTACCTTCTTATTGTTTCAAAAGAAACTCTTTGTAAATATTCACTTATAAATAATTAGAACTTGGCGAGGATTATAGTGGATCGATAAAGTTTTTCACTTTCTATCTTGTGTTAAATTTGTTTCAGTTGCTTTGTATATGTATTTTTTATGTGTACTTTGTTTTTTATACACAAGATATATAAATTGTATAACGAGAAAAATTTTCTCGATATTTATATTTCAAATAATTGTTTTTATTTTTGTGATGGATTAGCAACGAATATTATCCGGCGTTAATTAGTATTGGCTTCCAATTTAGCGATGGATTAGGGACGGATATTTATCCGTTAGAAAACAGAATCGGTCGATGTTTTGTGATGAATTGTAATCCGTCGCTAATGTAGCGACAGATGTGTATCTGTCGCAAAACCAAATCTATGCGGATTAACGACGGCCTTGCGACGAATCATGGCATTCGCTAATTCATCACAAATTAGTGACGGAAGTGGCAATAGATATTTTCCATCGCTAATTAGCGACTAGGAAATTGCGATGAAAGTTATCCGTCACTAAACTATTCAGCGATAGATTTGTGATAGATTAGCGACGGATTATGACCGCCGCTAATCCACAGATTTCTAGTAGTGTTAAGTAGATAGAAGATTCTAAAAGAGATTTTATATAATAACCAAAAACTTGATGCAGTTTTTTAATCCCAGAGAGATCCAAAGCTCTCAATATGAATTGGGTTTGTGTCCAGGTTCAGGTGCTGGTGTAGTTTTTATCTTAGACTTATACCGATTATCATGTTCGAGTATACATTTGGTCGCGTATGATGAATGCCAAATTTTATCAAATCCATTCTACAACGGGTCTAAATCCTAGGGCCCCACTTTCCCATGTTTGCAATCACGTGAGAAAATGGTTTTCTTGGGAATCATTCTCTGCAAAATGAAATAGATGAAATACATGCAAGGAGAACTAGAAGATCAGCAATGAAAAAATACAATGAACTTCTCGATTATTTGAGCAAAGAATGAACATCACTTGACATAAATGTAGGCAGTTTGATCTTATCCTTAATTATTTTATGTTGAACCTTATCTCGATTCCCTCCAGTAAATGGTGACAAAGGTTAGGTAACAAATTAAAAGAGAAGCTATTAGGTCATATATCACATAATCTTCTCTCCCTATGTTCACTGTCATGTCCACTTTTTTCCTTTACAAGCCATGTCACAGGGGCATGCTGTATACAGCCCCATGTCTTGGGGACACGACACCCCACGAGACATGCTATGACACATTAAACAATATATATATATAATATTTTCAACAATTAATATATCTAAAAAAATATCATCATATATTTTATCAATTAAATAATAAAAAACTGTGTCCCTGTGTCCTCAATTTTAAAAAAAAGTATCTTTGTGTCTCATATATGTAGTGAATCTGCATCCGCAACCATGCCCATGTCCATGTCCATGTCCATGTGACATAGTCTACAAGACTGTTTTTCAATATAGATTTCACTGATATACCATCCAAAAGAATAAATTGCATTCAGGTTGACCGGAACAATCAACCCACTAACACCATGTAACATCACAGAACTTTCAAAATAATTGAATGGCCCTAAGCTCATCTTTGTTTTAACCTTTCCATTGAGCATTTCAAATAGCAGGATTCCAACACTCCACCAGTCTGCCACTTTATCATGCCCATTTCCAAGAACAATTTCAGGTGACATGTATTCTACAGTTCCACACAGAGAGTTTGATCTAGTGTTCTCAAATTGCCTTGCGAGTCCAAAATCTGTTAACATGACCTAAGGAAAAAAAGCATATTACATCAGTCACGGTTTAAACCAGTCATTTGACATGGCCATCAGCATCAAGAAGAATGTTTTCTGGCTTGAGATCCCTATGCATTATGCCATTTGCATGAAGGTGAACAGCAGAAACTATCTCAGCAGCATAGATGTGGGCAATATCATCCCTGATAAACATAAAATAACCATTAGTAAACAAATGATGTTGATATATCAGTATCAATCACGAAAAAGTGTTTTCTGGTGGAAATTGTGCTTTAACTTAGTGGTTCAAGCAACTGAGCTTTAACCAGGTGCGCTTGGAGGCACACATATGTACGTGCTATCTTTCAAGCGATAGTTGCTCCACTTAGGTTCAAGTTCTAGGTGAAATAGGTACTAGTGAAACTATGCTCCAAGGATACGATTGAGCTTTCGCCTACTCATGAAAAATCGATCTATAACTTGCACTGGGTGAGACAGATAACCTTTTGGTCAATGAGAGAATTTTTATTTCTGGTTTGATTGACCAGTGTGAGTGATTAGGGATTTATTTTTCTAGCTTGTTTTAGTACAGTTGAAAATTGTGGGTAAACTGACAGGTAAATTATGAATAATTGATTTATTTATTAAATAAATAAAATTATTATTTGTATGGTTGAATTAAATTAGTTAGGATGGCTAAATATACTGACAATGACATAATTAGTTAAGCAATATGACCAAATGAAAAAAAAATATATCCAGAGAAAATTTTATGTATCAATTATTTTAAACCTTACCGAGATGGATTTGAACCCAATTGGATCTGGGTCCAATTGAGGATCCAATGAAGAAGGATGACCAAGAACTTGAAGATTCAACATATATATATACATATATGTAAATAAAAATATAATACATATTAAAATATGTATTGATTGGAGTTGGGTTGGAATTGAATCAAACCCAATCCCAATAGGGGTTGATTTTCCATGTGTGGCCCTCCCCCATGCCATGTGCACATGGGGAAGGGAGACACCCTGGAAAACTCATGAGAGGATCCTTCTCTCATGCATATTTCAAGGTGATTCTAGGAAGAGATCCCAAGGTTTATCCCAAAGTGGATAAGGTATTTTCAAAAATATAAAGCATAATTGTCATTTTTGTGAAATCTGAAAATATGTTTTTTTACTTAGAAAAAAACATTTTTGAGAGAAAGGTTTTACCTCATCTCAACCCTCCATCTTCTTCTTTCAATCCTAGCCACACATAATCATTTAACCTTAAGCTAGCACTATAAAATATTGCCAAAAAGGTGAGAGAGATCATAATCTCTCCTCATTTTCGAAAATCCATTTTTATCTCCCCTTCACCAATTTTTCCTCTTTGGAGATTTGTTGAAGCTTGGTATTTGGTTATTCATCTCTTACCTCTAGTGTGTAGTGTGAGGTACCTATAGGGACTTCAGTTTACACAGTTTTGAGAAAGAGGTTTTCTGGTTCTCTCACTTGTTCTTGTGATTTTGGTGGTGTTTGATCTTCAAGAAGTAAGTAAATTTATGACCATTTAGTTGTACATGCTATGGCTTTCATCCACCGTACATACATATATTTGTTTTATAATACATGTCGGTATGAGTATGGATATACAAAAAAAAATCCATGCACTTATTTATAAATGCTTTCATTAGACTTTTTGTAAACTAAATGTATTTTTAATACATATTTTATGGTTAGTGTACATGTAGATGCATTTTAATTGTTGATCTTCATTTTTAATATAAGTTTTATGGTTAATTTACATGTAGATGCATATTTAATGGTCTTCATGTTTAATACATGTTTCATAGTTAGTTTACATTTAGATGCATATTTAGTAGTTGATCTTCATTTTAATATATATGGTTAGTTTACATGTAGATTTATTTTTAATACATGTTTTATGGTTAGTTTACAAATAAATATATTGTAATAGTTAATCTTTATTTTTAATACATGTTTTACATGTAAATGTAGTTGTAATGGTGGATCTTTATTTTAATACATGTCTAATGGCTAAGTTCTTATAAGATGCATTTGATAGTTAATCTCTATTTTTAATACATATTAAATAACAGAGTTTTCTTATTCAAAGTATTTTTGTTAACATGATCATGCTGTGTTTGTCGCGTGTTATTTTCAAGCATTTTGGTTAATGTATTTTTTTCCAACAATGGGTTAATGTAAGTGTTTTTTTTTTTTTTGTGCTGTGGTTTTTTTATTTCAAGCGTTCTTGTTAATCGTAAGCAAGATGAATTGTATTCCAGCAATGGGTTAATGCAAGCATGTTGAGTATAGTTTATTTTTCCCGCATATTTTTCTTCTCACATTGTGTTTTTTTCTGTATAGTGATGGGTGCATGCTGCGAGTTCGGACGAAGGTCTGGACCCCTGTGCATCCAGACCAGGGTCTGAACCTAGCCCAGGGGTTCATCCCATCGGAGTCTGCAAGCTGTTGACGCACAGCTAGCATGTGGCTGGCTGGGTGCTATATCTGCTGATGCACAACCAGTGCACGTTACACTGGCTTGCTCGTGCTTCTTGGGGCAGGCAGCAACAAATTTTTTTTTTCAGGTGACCAACAGGGCATGACACTCTGCTGACACGCTGCATGTTTTGAACCATGGCATAAGGTGGCTGGTAGCATTGTGCTGCAGCCTAGTTTACACCTTTCAAAAAAAAATAAGGTTATATATATATATATATATATATATATATATATATATATATATATATATATATATATATATATATATATATATATATATATATATATATATATATATATATATAGTTCAAACAATATATATATAAGAGTATATAACTTCAAAGATATGCATGTGTCACATACGCAGTTTCAAAAGAAATATATGTATGTATATTAAGTTTAAATAATAATAATAATAATAATAATAATATATGTATATTGTGGCATATATATGTATATAGATATATCCATATAGATGTATACATGGTGCGAAGTGTTAGAGGTAGGTATGCAGTTCAAGAAATATATATATATATATATATATATATTCTTGTAGTTTGGACACGCAATTTTTGAATGCGGATGAGTAGCTTCGCTATATACATATATGCATAGTTGAAATTTTCAAAAGAATACTCATGTATGAAGTCTTTAAGAGTATGTGCATGTATATGCATCAGTTATGGATGTCATACTTATGTATGATATAAATGCATGACTATGTAATGAAATGATCTATAATGTAAATACATGACTAAGTATGCAATGAAATATTATATGACCTAAGTGCATAAATGAATTAGGCAATGAGATGATGCATGACATGAACGTGAAGCATGATATGTATGAGGTTTTGTGTATGTTTGATTAATGCTTGCACTATTATTGCTTGTATTGAGTGTATAGTTCAAGGAACTATCGCAGTGTCAATGGACACACCTGTAGTTTTTTCTATTATTGCATTTAACACTATTATGCATGTGAGCCATGTCATTTATTTGATAGCTTGTGTATGAGCTTGGGTCTTTTAAGAACCCAAGAAGTGTGCAAGGGCATACCATACTACATGCATATATTCATACCTTGACTTGTTGCACTCGCCTTCATCAATGAATTGCTCATATGGGCTAAATGTGTCAGAACAACATGAATGAGTTTGGGTACATAACATCTTGTTATAGCTATTGCTCTATGAGAGTACTTGGACTACTAAGCCTTGTTTGCCTCACAAATCGAGGTATATGAAAATATTAAATACATTAATTAACAAAAAAAATTATGTAACACATTCACACTGATAGTCTACCTTGAAGAGGGCAGATAGTACAGCCTCGAGTGACGCCAGTATATCTAGATTCACCTATATGTCTTACTAAACGTTTATGAGAGTGATGATGTCTCTTTTGGTCTCTAGTCACTCGGAGTTAGGGAGATGTGATCGTTGCAAAAAAAATTCTTTTCCTTTTTCTTTCTTTTCTCTTCTTTTTCTTTTCTCGCCGTTTTCCCTTTTTGAAGGGAAAAAATGAGAGAAGAGAAAGAAAATAAACTCTTTTGTAAGGTCTCACTTGACCTTTATTTGAAAAAGATATTTTGAAATTTACTCGCCGCCATTTTGAAAAATTTACGAAAAAAATGGAGAGACGGGATTCTCTCATCGGTATGAGGTTCAATCGTTCTTGACGCTTTTACCAGAGGTAATTAAACCAAGGATTAAATCAATGCCTTTTGCTTTGCCTAAATTTGTCTAAATGATTATTCTGAAATCCTAAATGCATATTGAATCATTCTTATGCAAATGAAAATGCAAAGATGTATGCTTTTGAGAAACGTTTCATAAATCTTGAAGTTTTTCAAGTGAATTTGAAATAAGTTTGAAAACATCTTTGAATAAATGGTTCAAAAAGTTGAACTTGATTTAAAAAAACTCGAATTTTGAATCTAAACTTAGAATTTGAAGAATTGAGATTTGAAAAAGGGAGATTTGAATTTTTGAGGTTGAAATAATCAAAGATTGAAATAGATTAGAATTTGAATTGAAGAAGGAAGATTTGAAATAGAAAATTAAATTTGGAATGGAAATAAAATTTAAAATTGAGAATAAAATCTGTATTTGAATAAGAATTGAAAATGATTTTGAATTTAGAAAATGAAAACTGTATTTGAAAATTTATCTCAAGAATCACTTGGAGTTGGGAAAATGATTTGAAATAATTTGAAAAAAAAATGCAATTCTATTCTGAATGATGAATGATTTGAAAGAATTTAGAGATTTAAATTTTAAAAACATAATTTATTCTTAAATAGAATTGAAATAAGATTAGAATTATAATACATTCATGATTATGGTCACAAATATATTATAATACAATCTATATTTAAATTCTAATAAAGAATAAAATAAATTTTGGTGTATTTATAGGATTTAAAATAAAATTAACTTTTAATATATCCATGACTATGGCCACAAATATATCTTAAATTTAATTCACATATTAAATTCTGATAAATGAAGAATATTTCAGAAAAATATAATGATTTTCAAAAGAGACCCAAGTGGAGGTCAGATGTTATTCTATAAAAGATAAAAATCCTAAGTATTGTTCACATTTTGACTATGGCCATAAATGTGAATCATTTACTTAGAATTATTTACCTCTTATTGAAAAGGTGCACGTGCCATTCGTGTTTCACCATTGTTGATTTTTGAAATAAATTGAAAATAAAATGAGATGTTACAAGCAATTATGAAGAATTTATGCTCATACATTCTATTCTAAACTGAAAAGTAAAATTCTCATTAATTTCTAATTATTACAGACTTTAAATTGAAATTGAAATAATAAAATCCTAATCTAGGAAGGAAACCAACATTTCCTACATATTCTCTGCAAAAACTGAGTTAGCACAAAGCAAAATGCAAAATATAGAAGATGATGGAAAATATTAGGCAAAGTCTAAATGTTATGCTTGTACTAAATGGAAAATGCATATAGAAATGCATTTATCTAAATGCATATGGGAATGTATCATCTAAATGCATATGGGAATGCAATGCCTGTGTTTAATGAGGAAATGTATGTGACTATGTTTATGCAAGGCTAATGTTAATGGAAAGGTGCAATATGAGATTTGCCCAAGGGTTTGGTTAGATGATGAAGCATTTTCCAATCCGAATGCAGAAATTTTGCAATGTTTGACTTTCCATGAATTGGTTCTGTAGTATGTTCTTCTGAAGAGCTAGTGGATGTTCCAATAACTGAGCTCATACTTCTATTTGCATTGTCAGAATTATCAAATTGATTGACAATTGGAAACTCTATATGTTCTGTTGTGGTAGCACAAGTTTCCAAAACTTGCTCCAAGCTCCTAGGCATCAATGCTGCCTCAGTTCCATCAGTTGTTGCATTAGAATCAATACAGGTTACAACATCAACATCTCTGTGAGAAGAACCCGTTGTCGAGGAATCAGAACTCAACAAGCTTGAACCTTCAATAGCGTCAGGACCTTCAGCCGCATGCCCTAGATTAGAAGTTGTCAAGGTAGATCCAACTAAGTGACTTCCAGAACTTGCATCACCATCAACACCTCTGAAGTGCATCTGGACCTCAGCTCTAACAGTTGGAAGAACCACAGGATGTGAAGGCTGCTGTGGAGAAACATTGCTCATACCAGACCCTACTTCACCAGCAACTGTTGTAGTGGGACCTTGTGCAGCAGTTGTCTGTCGAGGCCTTGCATGAATTGGGTAAAGTATACTCAAAACATGATTTGTTGCTTCTGCAATACATGCACGACAGCTGCAACGACTGTTTGAATGGACAAAAGTGGTGTTGGACCTGAATCTCTAAGGTTACTCAAGCTAGTTGCCTTTATGCTCACTTGTTCTAAATTTTTTGTCTTAGTATGAGATACTTCCCCTGTAGACCTTGCACCAGCTGAAGACAAACCTGGAGTCATTGATGTCCCAGCATGTATATGAATATCAATGTTTCGTTATATGTCCCGGGGGCTGACTTGACCAGGTGAGCCAGCAGATATGCGAACAGGAGTAGCAGAATTTGCACCAAGAAGAGGAGAGGTCTGTAAGGTAAACCACAAAAAATGAGGTATATTATAGGTGGTAAGGTACAACAAAGGTGTCATGATGCTGGCAGTACAGGTGTATAGGGAAAATGTGAGTGATAAGTGCAGTGTACAAGTGTAGTGTTGTGTTCAAGTAAGGATGAGAATGTGTTGTGAAGTGCCATGGAAGTGGGTGACAGCAGAGCCATATGTCATGGTGAATGAAGTTCTACCGTGAGCAATGATAGATAGCATACAGGTAGAGTATAGGTATAATAGGTGCTAACAAGAAAAATGTATAGGTACTGCTGAGCATAGATGTAAAGATGCCACAAGTGTGAATGTGGAATGCAATGAAATGTTGTGAAAGTATGATGCGGGCAGGTAATAGGAAAAAGGTGCAGGAGGCGATATGCAATGTAAGGAATGGTATGCATCACCAAGAGATTTTCAATGCTATTTTTCGATGAAAAATGGTCAAAGCTAACAACCTCCATTATTCCTTGGAACAAATCAGACATTTCATTGGTAAAGCAAGCTACAGAGTGTAATAACTCTATGTCACCTCTGACGAATGGGATTTCCTTTGCAAGGTTACTGAGTGATCTCAAAACTCTTGCAATAACAAATAATCTTGGTACTAGCCAACTCCTCAAACTACTCTTCATCTAACTGCCTCATTTCCAGCAATTGATTGCACATAACAAACAGTCAGTATACATATCCAACATGAACAACTACCCAGTGCTTCACAATATAAATCATGCTATTAGAATCCCAACACCTCTTGGATCCACTGGTTTCAGATACTTGGGAGCCCAACTGAAAACTCTGGGAAACTACAATAGCTATAAGCCTGTTGATAGGCCCTGCTTCCTTCAAGGAAGCAAAACCTTCATCTTCTCAATCCCACCCTTCACTGGAGGCTTGTTACAGGTGGATCAGGGAGGTTGTTATGCAATGTTGTAGAGGCTTATAATGATATATAGGGGTGTGAAATGTTAGCAAAGAATGTGCCTTAGCAAAACTACAACGATTTATAAAGGAGAGATGCTATGAAGGAAATGCAAAATACATCTAGTGATGAAGACACATAATATGCATGAGATGGGGCGTGATGCTTTAACTGTGACTGACAGAAAGCAAGTCTTACCTGGGTCCGATATGAAAAATGCATGTCAAATAACGCACACTCTTCCAATCCATAAAACATAGCAATCGTGAGGGTCAAGTCAGGCACAAGGAGCTAAATCAAAACACATGACATTAATTGATGAAATGGGAAATATGTAGTGTTAGTGGCATAAGACAGGGTGGAATATAATCCTAATGTGAAAAAGAAAAAAGAAAAAAAAAAGAAAGCAACACATCATGATATATGATTGAATGATGAATCTGAGCAATCAAGCAATGTTAAGCAGTGAAGAAAGAAATACAATGGAATAAAAGGAATGAAATGTTGTAAAGTAAAATGCATATCTTAAGATGCTGGAATACAAATAAAATGCATATGAAGCACATGGATGAAGATGCAATTAGCAGATAATCCGATGGGGAATTATTGATTCGGGTAGATGCTGATGGTGAATTGCAAATGGAAAAAGGCATTAATGAGATACGAAAAATATAATTCCCTACCTAAACACCTGTAATGCAGAGATTAATATACAGAAAAAAGAAATGAGGATATACAGATATATGTGAGATGCGATGAAATAGAAATTGATGATGGACCATGGTTTGGAAAGAAAATAAACCAACATAGAGCTCATCCTCACGGTAAATCAAATGTGAACCCAGTTTTTTATCAGCCGAGCAGGGCATTTCACGGCATATGCTGAGATCTGCGAAATGCTGGTGCTCAACCGTTTGGGTTTAATTCAAATGCAAAGGCCATATTGTGTTGGATTGATACAAACAAAATCAATGCTGAAAAGGAATGAGACATGATGCTGAATTAATATCACGAAACAGAGATGAGAAGTAATGATGAAAATAAAAGCATGAATCGGAGGAAAATGCTAGAAATCAAATTGATAACTATGTATTAATCTGAAATAACAATAATAACTACAAAGATTGCAAAGATAATGAAAACACAACGATAAATCTACAACAAAAGAAAAGAACGATCATCGGAGGGGAATGATCGATATTCTGCTGCAAAATGTAGGTTGATACTGTTATAGACAGATCAACATTACATATTATGCCTTAATGAAGCAAAAGGCATGAAGCCAATGCTACAGAAATCAAAATAAAAGAATGGGAAAAAGGATAATTCTGAAAAAATAAGGGGGAGAGATGGTGGCTCCTACTTTGAATTCAAAAGAGCAGAAGTCTCTCCCTTTTCGCCGATGCTTGGTCGACCCTTTACCCCTTGGTTCTCTGTTGCAGGATTAATCCGGATTGTTGGAGCCGATTAAAGATGTAGACACAGTGAAGAATAAGGGAAACGGAAGAGAAGAAGAGAAAGGGGAAGAAGATCGGATGCCAGAAGGGTGGAGGGGCGAAGACAATGAAGCGCAGAAGGGGGAGGGGTGAAGAAGCGATCGGATGAAAAGAAGGGTGGAGAGATGAAGAGGTGATGGCTTTGATCGACCCCCCCCCCCATGGCTCTTCTTATAACAGAAGGCCATTGGGGGTTTTACAAATCGGGTCCCTCTATCTTTTGAAATTTTTCAAAATAATGGTTTATGAAAAGAGGTCTTTTTCAAAACGGTAGTTCTCTTTATAAAGTTTCTCAGAAAAAGGGGGATGTAGCCTTTTTATAAAAAATTTCCTTTGCAATATTTTTTAAAGAAAGACCTAAACCTATAAGGGATTTGAAATATTTTTTTTTTTACAATTTTGAGTTTTTTACAAAAAATAAGGGTTTTGAAAATAGTGAAATTGATTTAAAAATTGGACTTCAAAACGAATCTGGATCCGAGATCTTTGAGAAAATATCGAGTATTGAGATTGGATTTTGAATTGAGATTGGATCCAAATAAAACATCTGAGAAAATATAAAGAATTGATTTTTTTATTTTTTTGAAGAATAGAAGCTCCAGACTCAGAATCGGATTCGGATATCAAATCTGGATCCGAGATTGGGTTAGATATGGAATTTGAATTTGGATTTCAGTGAATCCGAGAAATGAATGGAATTTTAATCATAAATTGACCCAATTTATTCAGAAGTTGGGGGCCAGAGGCAAAAAGGAAATTTTTTAATTTTTTGGAAAATTTGGGGTGTTCACAGAAGGTCGGGGTTATCTATGTGTCTTAGATAACATACCCCAACTACTACAAATAGTCCTGGATTGCAATACTTACTGAATTAAGACTTTGCGAGAATTCTCTCAGCTATGGATCACTTGTTTTAGATGTACGATCTGTTAGGCACTTCAAAAAAAAGAATTAATGTAGCATAATAAACACCCATTGTAACATCATCATATACGAGGATTACACCTGAGTACCCAGGCTGTTAAGTAAGAGAAACAAGATATGCATTGACACAAGAAATGTTATTTATGCTTTAATGATGAAGTACATATTTGTTATCTGCATTTATGTTGAGATACATGTTGCTATTTATATTAATGTTAAGATACATGTTTATTCTTTATTTTGGTTATATCATGATATGTTAAATTGTTGGACTACGATATCATGACTATAATGAATGTTTTAACATGTGTAATGTTATTGTTAATGGTATAAACTTACCTACTCATAAGAGTTTGACCTCATTTCATGAGGATACAGGCATGAACGATAGTGCGATGATGCATGTTATCATCGCAAAATTTTACTTTTGCAAGTCAAACTGACCTTTGAAAAAGTTCTTGAAAATAACTCGCCTCCGTTTTAAAATGCGGGATAATTCCGAAGAATGGGACTCGCCTGTCGGTATGAGGTTCAACCGTTCCTGGCGCCTTTACCAGGGGTAATCAAACCAAGGATCAAAAGTGTGCTTAGCTTTGCTCAACTTGTCTAAATCGTGTTATATTCCTAAATGCACAAAGAATCAGGCATGTGCTATGAATTTTCTGAAAATGCAGATTGAAAACATGATGTTTTCTTTGAGATTTAAAATACTTGGAAAATTCTTGGAAAAGAAGTCTTTGGAAAATCGTGAATCATGATTGAGAGAATGTTTCTGAGAAAGTGAAAATCAATTTCTGAAGAAATATAAGGGTTTTGTGAAAATCGATTCTAAGAAATTTGGAATAACTTTGGAAAAACTTGATTTCTCTGAATTTAAACTTTGAAATTGAAAATATAACTTAGAAAATCGAATTTTGAACTTGAGAAACACTTGAAATATCCTTTGAAAACTCAATGTTTTTGAGAAAATTGATTTATATATTAAACTTAGAATTTTTTGAGAAAATCGATTTCTTGGAATTGGAATTGGAATTTGCAAATGAATGAAATGAATGAATATGGATTTGAAAGACTTGATTTTGAGGAATTGAGAAAATCTTTTTTGTATTTTTGAAAAATGCAGCGCATTTTGAAGTTAGCCTAAGAGTGTAGGCTGAATGTGGCTAATACAAAGATCACAAATATGGGTCTCATTCGTATTTTGACTATGGCCATAAATACGAATTTCACCGACTTTGTCAACTCCATAAGAGCTTGTGCACGTGCCATTTGTGTAGACCATGGTGAATTTGTAAAAATATGCATGTGAATAACAAGCATAATAGTTATATATCAAAGTTCAAACTATATGCAATGCAAATCCTAATCTAAGCAGAAATTGAAATTCTTATTCCAAAGTTTATATTTAATTTACATCACTAATTGAATTTAAATACATAAAAATAAAGTCTTCAATGTCCCTGCAAAACTAGAAAACTTGTAAATGAAGATATGTTGGCTTTTCTAGATTTATCCAGTAATATCTGGAAATTATTGGATTTCTCTATATATAAGCCTTTTTCCATGATTCCCTGATATAAACTTAATGAAATATGAAATAAAACTAAATAAATAATAAAGATGAGATTTAAAAATTTGAAATTGGGGTCAAAATGACCAAAATACCCCTAATAGCAAGACTATGGCCTTGAAACCAAGGTTTTCAGAAAGATATTTTGTAAAATGCAAGTTTTGAAATTCAAATGAGGATGAATTAAACCAAATATGATATGACATGATTAAAAACATAAAAATTAGGGTTTAGAATTTTGAAATTTAGGTCAAATGACCAAATTGCCTCTGATAGCAAGACTATGGCCTTGAAATCAAGGTTTTCTGAAAACGGTTTTAGTAAAAACTTCGGATTTATGATTGAAAATAACATAAAATCAAACATGAAACATCCTAATATGATTCTAAACATGAGCAAACCCTAAAAACATGAACTTATACACGAAAATCAAGAAATATCACAAAAATTACAATTTTGGCAGCGTTTCTGGATCCTGTAGGTACCCTGTTTTGCAATTTGATTGATTCAAGCATCAAATGAGTTCCAAAATTGATAAAAATCGAAATCTGCACTTGTTATCACCATAAAACAAAATTGGAATCATAAAATATATTTTTGACATCATTCCAATTCGAAAATTACATTAAAACCCTAAAATAAGCTATTTTCACCCATGTTCACAGACCAGTTTCAATGTTAGACCCGAATCAATGGTCAAATCACCATGAAAATTTTTAAAATTTTACAAACATAAACTAGACAGAAAAACAAAAATTTTCCTTTTTACAGATTGGAAAAAACATCTTCGATGAGGGAGAAACCCTTCTGACAATCTGGACTTAAATATAACGAATCTAACATTGGTTAAAATAGATACTTCCGGTTGAAAATACAGAAACAAATATCAAACTTCATAAAAAATCCTTGAAATTTCAGCAGTAAACAGTAGACATAAAAATAATGATTTTTTTTTTACAGATCATGATTCGAATCTACGGTTTGAGATCTATCATTACAAGTCTAATTAGGGTTTTGGTAAACCCTAACGAGTTTTAAATTTAAAATTTGACTCTCTGACATAGGAAAAATATTAAACAGAGACAAAAAATTATCAAAATTTTACAGTAAATAGTTCACATCAATATGAAGCCACTTCACTTTACTGATCTCGAATCGGATATTGGATGAGAGAAATAACACAACTGCAAGTTACCTATGAATTTCAACAATGATTCTAAATGATTGAAAATCACGGTTTAATCTTTTATTTTTTTAACAGGGTTCCCGAATCCCAAAACATCTGATTTTTTTACAGTAGTTCACTGACTTATCCGTGTATCACATATAAAAAAAAAATTACAGTGAGTACTTCAATACGAACTAACATGCTCATTGCTGATCTAAGTTTAAAACACACAGAAATTTAATAAAACTCAATAAAACATGCTTTAATCAATGAAAACAATAACAAAATACTTAAACAGTAAAACAAAACTAATTTATATGCTGGAAAATGTGTAATAAACATGAATAAGTAAAAAAATAAATAAAACACTGAGAATCCATGGTTGGAATTAATATCTACCTTTGAAATCATGAATTTAACCCATTTAACGGGTAAATCTCACGTTTCTTTGGTTAAGAACATAAAAACATACCTTTCATCAATTCTAACGGATTAGAATCCTGAAAAACAGCATGGAATAGGTTTAGATCATCTTCTTGGATTGAACTTGAGGTTCTTGATGGTGATCCCATGGTTTAAACCATGAAAAGGGAGGTGCCAATGGTTAAATCCATTGAAAAATCATTAAAAAATAATAAAAACTATCAAAACCCACTAAAGAATCCTACCTTGGATGGTGCAACAATGGAGGGAGCATCTGGGTGGAGAGAGAAGGTCCAAGAAATTGCTAAGAAAGCCTTAGGGGTCGACCTCCCCTCTAGCCTTTTTAAATAGAAAAAGAATTAGGTTAAAAAAAAGGTTAATTAATTCCAATTTTGTCCCTTTTAAAAACCTATCTCAAACAATTAGTAAAGGGCAATTTTTCCTAATTAAATTTGACTTTTGACCTTCCTAATTAAGCCCCTAACTAACCTAAGACTCCTAATTAGACCTCTAATTGACCTAACCACCTCAAATGTGCCTAATTTTTAAAACTTTAAAATCAAAGTTAAAAACTAGAGTGAAAATAGGGGTTTTTAAAATTAAATTTTGACTCACTTAGACATCTAACCAAGGTAGGACATTGACTAATCCTAGTCTAACTCTGACTTTTACAAATGTGACACCACCTTGAGTGGGCCTCACTTGAATTTTCAAAAACAATTTTAAAACTTGAAAATGAGAGGTTTTTCAAAAGATATTTAAAAGTGGACTTTGAGATTGAAAGTTTTGAAATAGAACAAAGTTTCAACTGGGTCAGAATCCTCCAAATATGGTTCCAACTGAGTGAGCCCCATAATCGAAGTTTTGAAAAGTTGAAATAAAGACTGAAAATATCTTTGAAAAGGGGTTAAAATCAACACATGGAATTCAAAGGTTTGAAAATAGAGTTCTAATCGAACTGGAACTCCGGGCTAGAGTTCTGAAACTTTAAGACTTTGAGATTTTAGATTTTTGAAAGCCAAATAAAGAAGTTTTTGAAAGATTTTATCAGAATTGGTAAAATAAGGCAGAAAATGCAGTCAGGGTTAGAGTCCTAACTCAACCGAAACTCTGAAATAGAGTTCTCAATCAACTGGGACTCTACAAAATGACCTAAATTTTGAAAAACAAATGAAAAGAGAAAAAATATAAGTAAAACAGACTCTAGAACAGACTCCTGACTGGATTAGGACTTTGGGACAGAGTCCTGATCAGACTGAAACTCTCGATTTTTTTGGTATTTTCTGAAAAAACAGATGAAAGAACTCATGAAAACAGTGAAAACAATAACAAATATTGAAATAAACCAGAGTTCTGATTCAACTGAGACTCTGAAGACAGAGTCCTAATTGAACTAGGACTTTCAGATTTTTGGATTTTCTAAGAAAACAAATAAGAGAATTTTGAAAAACAGTTAAAAACAGGATAATACTGAAGTTTTGGTTCAGAGTCATGATCTGATTAGGACTCTGAGAAAGAGTCTTGATTCGATCAGAACTCTAAGAATTTTTTGGTTTTCTGATAATCAAATGATGAAATTTAAACAGAAATTTTGAAAATCAGTGAAAACGGAGTGAGAAAACAAACTTTGGATAGAGTCCTGATTTGATCAGGACTCTGGGGCAGAGTCCTGATTCTATCACGACTCTAGGATAAAATCCTAGAATTTTGAAATTCTTTGATAAAAGTGTAATAGTTTTGATAGATGGAAAGATTTTTTTGAAAGATTCTCTCAAAATTGAAATCAAGATTAGAGTCCTGATCCAACTAGAACTCTCTGAACAGAGTTCTGTTTTGACTAAAACTCTGAGTTTTTGACTCACTATGAGAGATTTGGTTAAAAGCAGGTAAAAATAGTGACAAAAGACAGAGTCCTAATCTGACTGAAACTTTGAAAAAGAGTCCTAATCTGACTGGGATTCTTGAAGAAGAGTCCTAATCCAACTAGGACTCTAGGATTTTGGCCAAAACGGAAGATTTTAAAAGGTTTTCTCCAAAAACAGGTAGAAAATGTAGTAAAAAGTAGAGTTCTGATCCGACTGAGACTCTGGAAAAAGAGTCCTGATCCAATTAGGACTCTAAGATTTTGGCCAAAATGAAGGAAATGGACAAGGGATATGACCATAACTGGTTTAAAATCAAAATAGAGTTTTGAAAATGTTTTAAAAAGATAAAAAGATAAAAGATAGAGTCCTGATCCAACTAGGACTCTGAAATTTTTGAGAAATTTGATAAATGAAGGAATCCAGAAGCAACACCACCTAAATGGGTCTTATCTGAGAATTGAAATCAGTTGAAAATTGAGTTTAAAACAAATCCAGATTGTTTTCTGAGAAAAACAATTCAAAATATAAGGTCCTGGGGGTTGGCAACTGACAGAATGTTGATTAAAAACCCAGGTTTTAAAATTGATTTTGAAAGAAAAATTTTAAAACTCGAATCTAGATTAAATAGTTTAAAAACAGGAGTGCTGGATCTCGAAAATGAGATGTAATGACATGCAATGCTATGTAGTGCAATGAAATGGTATGCAGAATGTATGCAATGATATGCAATGACACATGAAATGTAAGCACTGGATAAAGGTGAAAACTTGAGGTGTTTATAGATGCCCCTCTTTGCTACTAAGCCGGTTGTAAGTCGAGCTTAGTGGCAAAGAAAAATACACCGAATTAGGACTATAAAAATGCCCCAGTTAGAAAAAATTGGCTGGGTGTGAAAGAATTAATTTATATGATGATGGTAGATATGGAATGGAGAATAAAGATGAAGATTCACCTCATCGAAATGAGGCTCAGGCTTAGCCCTTAACCTGGATGGGACGGGAAACGAAATACCTCATCAGAGTGAGGCTCAGGTTTAACCCCTTAACCTGATCGGGGATGATATCTCGTGGAAAAAACAAGGCTCAGGCTTAACCCTTAACCTGAAAGAGGATGATACCTCATGGAAAAATGAGGTTCAGGCTTAACCCTTAACCTGAAAGGGGAGATACCTCATAAAAAAATGAGGCTCAGGCTTAACCCTTAACCTGAAAGGGGACGATACCTCATGGAAAAATGAGGTTCAGGCTTAACCCTTAACCTGAAAGGGGACGATACCTCATGGAAAAATGAGGTTCAGGCTTAACCCTTAACCTGAAAGGGGACGATACCTCATGGAAAAACGAGGTTCAGGCTTAACCCTTAACCTGAAAGGGGACGATACCTCATGGAAAAATGAGGTTTAGGCTTAACCTTAACCTGAAAGGGGACAATAAACAAAATCCTCAAATGAAGAAACCATGATGGGACCTTCAAATTTTGCACAATAAATCCGAGAGGGGTTTGCAAAAGGAAGAAAGGGAGTTCCCTAAAGCTTGAAAAGGGATTGATCTTGGGCGTCTCATTGCTAAGACTAGATGGCTTTTAAGACAGATGATCGTTTTGCAGAAAATTCAGGTTTAACCCTTAACCTGAACGGGAACTGTCTATGGTGGGACAGTGGGGAGCACAGGGAAGTGTGTGAATTTGAGAGCCCAGGCGCTCAAATCTAAACAAGAAGGGAAGGATCTTGGACAACTCCCATCATTCGATCCTAAAAGGGATAACAACAACGCCTGGATACATCAAAATAGACATCAAGTTCTCACTTCATGTCAGGATAACTTGAAAAGATTGCTCATAAGATAAAAAGTGTAGTTGATTGAAAAATGATTGAGATGTAAGTATATTTATATGAAAAATATTCTCTCTTTTCTACCTGAAGTATTACCTCCAACTGGACTTAACTTCGTAGAATTAAGATTCGAATTCAAATTGCTTGCAATTGACTTTTCTTTCAAAGAGGCTATCAATTTTCTTGATATGAACAAAAAAGAAAGGATTCTCATTGTGAAAGCAATTGGTGAAAGGATGTTGATAAAAGAATTTCACAAAATTAAAGAAGATTCTTGGCAGATTCGATAGTTTGATATCCTGGGATTCTTTTCTCAAAATGGTCTTTCTGTCGATACTTTCTTTTTTTTCGACAGAATTGGAGCTTTTTGGGTTTCTGGGGAATTCATTACATCATCCTTCATTTTGGAGATGTCCTAGCTTTTTCTCTCTTTTTAGAAGGGTACGTCACAAACTCCTTCATCTTGGAGATGTTCGGATCCTTCTTTGCCTCAGGGATTATATTGACGATATTGGAACATTGGCTGGTGGTCTCTTGATGATAGCTGAAATTAAATATCTTTTAGGGTTTGTCAGGAGGCTCATCGCAGTCGCCTTCATCTTGACGGTGCTCTAAACTTTCTTTGGAAGGATCCGTCACAAACTCCTTCATCTTGGAGATGATCCAAATCTTCTTTGGCCTCGGGGGTCTAACTCGCATAATTTGTCTTCATCTTGACAACAATTGAGAGATCCCTTTTGCAGATATTTAATTACAACTTGTGTGATTAAGGAGATATAGGAATTGAATGAATTTTTTTGTATCATTCAGGATATTTCGACTGCCTTATTTTTACAAGAATGATCTTTAAAAATGTGTCATAGCTTCGATCAATATCAATCACTTATGGCTTTGCGACAACATTGAATTTTCTTTGCTGGCCATATCGAGGATTTATTATTCAGCCCTTTGGTTGGCCAATAGAAAGAATTTGGATTTTGAATCCTTCTTCACAAAAGCTTCGCTCTTTTAAAAGTAATACTAAAGGTAACTTGAGATAATTCTTTTTATGCAATAAAAGATTTTTTGAGACCAACAACTATTTTTTTTATAGCAAATTGGCAAAATATTCTTGAAATCCTTGGTGAAAGAAATCACTTGAGATCTAAATGACACATCCGTGGCTAGATTCTCCTCTCCTTTCCCCAAAGGAGAGACTTAGGCTTGACCCTTATTTGAAAGGATAATAAAGAGATACTCCTCTCTTCCCTAAAGAGGAGGTGTTTGGAAAACGAACTTTCGAAGAGAAATAAAGTTTTCGTCAAAACTCCCTACTTCTAGGCTTCTCTTATGGAAAGGGGGGCGCTAACAAAGGTTGAAAGGATATCATAGATGAACGAGTCCATCACACTCTCCCTGGAAAAAGGGTCCTCGATGACGGGGGTGGCTTAACAAAAGACATTCAGGATTACAAGGAGGACGAGTTTTCGTCGAAACTCTCCCTGGAAAAAGGGTTCCTTGTATGACAATAAAGATTGTTTTGCAAACTGTTTGTGAAACACGAGTCCCTTCAAACTCTCCCTAGAAAAAGAGGTTCAACGAACAAATAATAAAGACATGCGAAAAGAACGAGCTCCCTTGAACTCTTCCTAGAAAAAGGGTCCCTCGCAAGAGAAAATGATTGATGATTGATTCTGAACTAATTGGCAGGCGAATTCAACATAAAGGTCGAATCTTGAAAGACTATGATTGCAGGATACGACTTAAAGGTCAGACAAATATGATCAACATTGATAGAATTTGATAACCCAAAGGTTTGCTTGGTAAAATGGATGATCAGAGGTCTGATAAAATTGGTGACCCAAAGGTCAGGTTAACAGAATGGAGTGACCCAAAGGTCTGATAAAGATTGTTTGGTTCGCGGATCTGAAGATTGAGTCTGAACCTCAATGTGAGATATATGTTGCGACCAGTATGAAGACCGAACTTTGACAAAGTACAAGTACGAGCACTAGATTTTTAAAAAAATTACCAGTACGAGCACTGAATTTTTAAAGGATACCAGTACGAGCACTGGATTTTAAAAGACTACCAGTACGAGCACTAGATTTTGAAAGATTACCAGTACGAGCACTGGATTTGGAAAGATTACCAGTACGAGCACTGGTTTTTGGAAAGATTACCAGTACGAGCACTGAATTTTAAAGGATTAATAGTACGAGCACTAGTTTTTAAAAGATTACCAGTACCAACACTGGATTTTAAAAGATTACCAGTACGAGCATTGGATTTTTGAAAGACTATCAGTATAAATACAAGATTTGGTAGAGCAATCAAGACGATGTTGGTTTTCATAAAAGGACCAATTTGAAAATTGGATTTAACCGGACCAGTGGAAAACTGGGTTCGGTTGGAAGCTTTGAATCGGAATTCAAATCTTCAAGGAAAGACTAGATGAATTGGATTTTGAAAGAGAATTCGAGTCGGAACTCGGATCTTCTAGACCAATTGCTAAATTTGCAGGAAAGTTTGAGTAGAAGTTCAAACTATTAAAGGAAAGCTAAACAAATCGGACTTGGGAGAAAACTCCAGTCGGAACTCTAATCTTCTGGACCAATTCTAGATATTTGAATTGGATTTGGAAGAAAATTTGAGTCGGAACTCTAATTTTCTAGACCAATTCAGAAGAAAAAGAAAACTCGGGTCGGAACTCGAATTTTTGAAGGAAAACTAGATCCATTGTGGAAGGAAAAGAAATTCGAGTCGGAACTCAAATCCTGAAGGAAAAGTAGATGAATTTGGAAGGAAAAGAAACCCGAGTCGGAACTCAAATTCTGAAGAAAAAAATAGATCAATTTTGAAGGAAAAGAAATTCGAGTCGGAACTCGAATCCTGAAGGAAAGGTAGATTAATTAGAAGGAAAGGAAATTCGAGTCGGAACTCGAATCCCGAAAGGAAACTAGACCGGTTAGAAGGAAAGGAAATTCGAGTCGGAACTCTAATCTTCTAAACCAATTCTAGAATCTGGAGGAAAGAAAATTAGATAAACTGGATTTGGAAGAAAATTCGAGTCGGAACTCGGATTTTCTAGACCAATTATGAATTGGATTTGAAAGAAAATTTGAGTCAGAACTCGGATCTTCTAGACCAATTCAAGACATTTGAAGGAAGGAAACTTAGATGAATATAATTTGGGTTTGGAAACATCGACTAGGAAGAAATCAGATTTAAGAGTTTCAATCAGCAAACCAGAATTTAAAAAAATAGCAGCACGAGCACCAGATTTTGGAAGAATACCAGTACGAGCACTGGATTTTAAAAGATTTGTCAGTACAAGCACTGGGTTTTTGAAAGATTGTTGGTTGATTGTAATAGGGGATTTTCAATCTTCACCCTCACAATGACTTGGACAAATGCCACGGGTCTCAGAATTTACCCCTTATCCTGAATGGGAATTTGATACAGATGTAAAATGGATGCATGCACATGCAAATGAATGCAAAATGATGTAAATGGGTGCATATGTATGCAAAATAAGAGATTTGTTTGATCCTGCCTGCACACAGGGTATTTTGAATGGAAGACGAGTTTATAACAAAATGCCCCAGTATATTCTGGGAAGAAAAAAAGTATTCAGATAAAAACATAATTGGTCATTTATTGGAGAAAATTTATTGAAGAATAAAGAAGTTTTCTAAGTGTAGAATTTTTTCAAGTGTCGGGCATTGATAGGATCGGGTAATTTTACACCGTCTGCATTAATCAGACGATATGAATTACGTGGTAGTGCTTCTTTCACCACGTAGGGTCCTTCCCAGTTTGGTGACCATTTGCCACGTAGACGGTGCTTGAGATGAGTCATTGATCTAAGGACCAGGTCATTAACTTGGAATCTTCTTTCGATGACTGACTTGGCATATTACCTTGCTATCCTTTGACGATAAGACTGGGCATGCTCTGCTGCTTTAAGTCTTTTCTCATCGAGTAGGTCTAGTTGTACCAATCTTTGTTGCTGATACTGATCGAGTGGTAGCTCTAGAAGAGATGCAAATTTTAGGAGCGGTTTTTTGAACATGAAGAGGTAGCACCACCTCGGTCCCATAAACAAGTTCTGAAGGGGTTGCATTGGTCGGGGTTCGAATGGTGGTTCGATATGCCCAGAGTGCATCATGGATTTTCTCGTGCCAATCACGACTCGTCTCAACGGTTCTTTTCAAGATGCGGATCAAACTTTTATTTGTCGCTTCTGCCTGACCGTTCCCTGGGGGATAATAAGGAGTTGAAAAATGATGATGAAATTTGAATTTTGAACAAAAGACCTTCATTCTCTCATTCTTGAAATGAGTACCATTATCTGACACAATGTTGTGCGGTATACCGAAACGACAAAAAATGTTCTTATGAATGAACGAGACTACATGTCGACCTTCCACCGTCCACAAAGTGACGGCTTCAACCCACTTGGTGAAGTACTCTGTAGCAGCAAGGAAATATTTATGACCATTGGAAGTGGAAGAAGTGATGGGTCCCACGACATCGAAGGCCCACATAGAGAATGACCATGGAGACACGACTGATTGCAAGTACGTAGCTGGCGCATGAATGGAAGGTGTGTACCTGACATGAAACACACTTCTTTACAAAGCGATAGCAAACTTGTTGCATGGTTTTCCAATAATATTCTGCTCGAATGATCTGCTTAACAAGGGTTTGGTAGCCGACATGACTACCGCAAATGCCTTCATGCACTTCTCACACAACCTCTTTGGCTTCTTCTTCATCTAAGCACCTGGAATACTCAGAACTGAACCCACGACGATAAAGAATATTGGCAAGAATAAAATAACGGGCAGACATATGTTGAATCACTTTTTGCTCCTTCTTTGATAATTCTGGTGGAAACTCATCAGTTTCAATGAAATTTTTAATATCTTGGTACCAAGGCTTCTTCTTCTGTTCCGTCTGATTAACTTGCATTGCTGGAATGAAGGCAAGTTGATCAAGTCTACCAATTTCAAAGGAACGACAGAATTCTCCACTTCTGAAAGACATAATGGAACCTAGGTTGGACAAATCGTCAGCTATTTGATTAAACTCTCTTTTGATATGGAAAAGCTGAAATTCATCAAAATTGTTGATGAGGGCTAGAATGATCTTTTGATAAGGAAGCAACTTCTGGTCTTTTACCTGTCATTCAGCTTTGACTTGGCTGACGATGAGCAATGAATCACCGAAAGCATGTACTCTCTTAACATTGAAGTCTTGCAAAATTTTCATCCCTTGTATTAAAGCTTCATACTTGGCCATATTATGAGTACATTGAAAATCCATTTTTAGAGAAAAGGGGATCATCTCTTTCTCTGGTGTGATCAGCAAGATTTTGATTCCTACGCCGGCCATATTCTTGGAACCATCAAAAAATAAATTCCAAACTGAAGACGGCTGAATATTGCAGATTCGTTCATCGGGGAAATCATCTTCGGCTTTAACATCTTCTGCCAAAGGGAAATTTGCCAATTGGTCTGCAATTGCTTGGCCTTTGATAGATTGCTGAGAAACATATTTTAAGTCATATTGCATCAAGAGGACTTGCCACTTGACAATTCGTCCACTGAGAAATGGTTGTTCGAGAATGTACTTGAGAGGATTAAGTTTTGAGAGAATCTTGACTTCTGATGCTAACAAGTAATTCATCAACTTCTGACGCATCCAAACCAGTGCTAGACATGTCTTCTCTATCTGAGAGTACTTCTTCTCGTAGTCAATAAAAGTCTTGCTTACATAGTAGATGGCATGCTCAATCAGACTGTCTTCCTCATAATGTGCCAAGAATCCGCCACAAGCGACTTGGTTAACTGAAACATGCAACAAAAGAGGCTTTCCCAATTCCGGTGGCTTCAGAACGGGTGGGTTAAGAAGATATTTCTTGATACGATCAAACGATTGCTGACATTCTGGTCCCCATTCAAACTTCACTCTTTTTCTGAGTAAATGATTGAAAGGCTCACATCTCATGGCGAGATTGGATATGAATCTCTGAATTGATTGCATACGTCCCTGAAGACTACGTAATTCTTTGAGAGTAGTTGGAGGTGACATATCAATGATGGCCTTTGCTTTAGCGAGATCCACTTCTATTCCCTTTTTGCTGACCAAGAAACCTAATAACTTGCTTGATTCAACTTCGAAGACACACTTTTGAGGGTTGAGTCTTAGCTTATAAAGAATGAGTCATTTAAAGACCTGGCTTAGAGCATCAATATGGTCTTCTTCTTCCTTGGATTTGACTAGGATATCATCAACGTATGCATCCATGGTCTTGTGCATCTGGTCATAGAATATAGCGGTCATTGCGCGTTGATAGGTTGCCTCAGCATTCTTGAGCCCAAACGGCATGACTGTATAACAGAAAGTACCCCATGGCGTAGTGAAGGATGTTTTGGATTGGTCACGAGCGGCAAGTTTAATTTGATTATATCTGGGCTATCCATCCATAAAAGAGAACATGGCATGACCGGCCGTGCTATCGACCAAAAGATCAATATTTGGGAGCGGATAGTCATCCTTTGGAGTAGCCTTATTGAGATCACGAAAGTCGATACAGATTCGAACTTTACCATTCTTCTTGGGAACTGCTATGATATTTGCCAACCAATCCGGATAATCTATTGCTCGAATGAACCCTGCTTTAAGCAAATCCTCAAGTCCTTCCTTGACCTGCTGCTCGATTCGAGGATCCATCTTCCTTAACTTTTGCTTAACTGGTTTTGCATCAGGCTTCAAAACGAGGCGATGTTCCACCAATTTAGGATGTAACCCTGGCATATCTTCATAAGTCCACGCGAACACTTCTTGATATTGCTTGAGAAAATCGATGAGCTTTTCCTTCTCATCTGTACTTAGGCTGGTACCGATCTTGAGAATTTTAGGATTGTCCTCTGAACCAATATTGATGTCTTCAATTGGATCCTGAACTAGGGTCGATGGCTCATCTTGTTTCTGAATTGCTACAAATTCTGACAACTCTGGAAGTGATGAATCAAATTCTGCCATTTCTTCTGGCTGCTTTGTGACCTTATTGTCCTCTGCTCTTGCCCTGACCCGATAGATCTTTGCAGTTTTCAAAATGATTGAAGAATTGATGACTAATCTCTTTATTGATTGGGAAGACATTCTGAAATTTTGAAAAGGAATAGCTTTTTAGAAAAAGTTCATTCATTATGGCATAAATTGCATGAAATGAAAAATGATAAGAACAACAAATTTTGAAGACAAATTGCAGAGGAGTAAGAAAAAGATGGCATCCAGATAGATGAGAAAATTGATAGCTTTTTTTGAAGACTTAAAATGAAATGATGACTCTGCTTTTTGGTGATTTTCACATTCTTTTTCACTGTTCGACCTTTGACCTTTTTCTTATTGTGGGCTTTTTTTTAGCTAGCTCATGTTTCTTCAGTCAATAACTTACTCAACATTCTTTGGAACAACGAATACATCTTAGGATTGATGTCATCATTAGCTTGCTGACTTCCATTTCCGGCAGATTTTGAAGAGGCCATTTCTTGTACTAAAGTTGACGGAGAACTGATAAGCTGGACTGACGTGGTTTTCCTTCCGAACCTCGTCTGAACCATGTAAGGATGCAAGTGCTCTCTGCAAAGCAAAACTGAGGCTTAACTGCTGAAAATGATTTTTGAATAAGAAATATTTGCTGGATATCTGGTAGACAATTTGAAGGATGTCCCATTACTAGGGACTGAGTCATCGCTGGAGTCACAACAATTGCGTTGTTATTCTTTGTAAAATAAACAACTGGAAATACGCCTTGTTACCTAGGCGATGTCGTCAAACCAAGATAGGATGAAAATTAAAGGAATTTTATTGAAGGAAAAAGACATGATTTTATTAATAATATACTTGACAAAGGGGAGGGGGACAGACAATTTTCCACCACTCCTTATAATCAGAGGACACTCGGGGACCAAGAAAAATAGTGAGAGTGACAAAAGAATCTCAGCCATGTCTGGCAGAATGGTATGCTCCGGACCGCTGATCTGATGTGAGATCAAACTCTGGCAAGATCTCTGATAGTAGACGAATTTCTATGCGCTTCTGTCTCTGAGAGAACTTCCTGACACACCGCTCTGGATGGTAGTATGCACAGAAGAAGGGGCCAAGTAGCCTGAACCGCTTGTCGTACGCATAAGTATATCTGGGAGGTGATTCCTGGCGATCAAAGTAGTCCCATACGACTTCTTTCTCTTGAAGGTTGTCGATTAAAAACTGGTATCGCGCAACTGACAGAAGCTTTTCACCATTGTATCTGAATGAACTGACTCGGGCTGGAACATGTCAAAGGAACCAAGATTGCAATACATAAGTGCACCCTTCGACTAGAATTGATTCTTCGAGTGTGAAACGAGTCAACCATCGGTACAGAAAAGTGAGTGCGGCCATGGCTATGAGAGGCAGTTGGTCTGTCAACTTCTTTACCTTCGCAGAAGTTGAACTATCTTGATATCCATGTAATTTCGTTCATCTGGAAAGAGAGCTAATCCCACAGTATATAAGACCATCGCATGCTGGATTCTTTCTCGAGTTGTTCGAGATAAGGAACTGACTTCCACAAATGCCCCATATTGTCAGTAGATTTCGAGCAGGTTCACATATTTGTTTCCATTTTCCTCGATCAATGGCCAAGACTTGCATCCTGTCATGCAGGCTAGAGCATCTCAGGGATCCAGACCCTTGACATTGATCAAAAATTGCTTCTCCAATGGATCTCCAGGCTGACCAGCTGGTTCAGGTAATCCCATAATTTCCGAGAATTCATCCATCAACAAAGTCATTTCCCCCCATGGGAACCAGAATGTACTAGTACTCGGGTTCCACCGCTCTGCTAGTGCATGGATCAAATTATCGTTAACTGTCTGTTTTCCCACTGCAGATGCCAGTTCTAAACCACAATCGCTCAAATGGTCTGGAAACATACGAGAGAAGTTCTTGAGCCATGAGTAATACCACCGGGGAATGAAGGATCTGGTGTTGAGAGTTTGATGTTCTGGAAGACCTTGTTGCACCTCGTAGGAGATGTGACCCTTAGGAAAGACTGAATTGAGTTGATTGGATGCCATCGGACTGAAAAACATGGAAAATTGGAATAAAACTTAGGAAAATATAAGGATTTTGAAAAATATGCAGGCAAGATAAAAATAAAGTAGGAAATTCGAGATCTAGAAGAACGAAGGGATGGAAAATCATCTGGAGTTTTGAAGAAAAAAAAAAGGAGGATTTGAAAAATTGTCCAGGGTTTGAATAAAACAAGAATTTTAGACAGTATATGGAAACAGATGGAAAAATTGGAGATTTTTGAAAATCATCCAGTATTTCAGAAAACTTGTGGTAAATGTAATAAAATGGAATAAAAGAAACTAACATTTAATCACATCTTGTACAAACAAGTATGCACATATAACATTCTCTAAAAGCTGACTCTAGATGCACCAGTTTTAAAATAGTTGTAGGACCTTAATTCTAACTCTAAGGTTCAGATCATCTGTGTTCAATCATGCTATGCCTATATACTCGAGTCGAGGCTCGATGTACATGGCATAAAATCAATTTCTCTGGTTCTAGGTTCAAGTTTTCCAACATCCTTGAGCACCTGCCGATATACATTGGACTATGGCCCTTGGTACGTGGCAGGAAAGGTTTCACCCAAATAGGTGGCCCAGTTGTGAGGCTTTGTCCCGAACTATGGTTCTGGAAGAAAGCCCAGCAACGTGAAGACCAGGTAAAGATAGGTGGGGTGGTTTTTTGAAAACATGAGCACATGCAAGCAAACAAAGGGCTCTAAGTCCTAAAGAGATAGAATTTTGAAATATTTGAAGAAGCAAACATTGTTTCCATACAATTCCTAGATTGAGGAGTGTTGTATTAGACCTAAGTCTATGTGAGCATGAATAATTCTCCTCAATATGGTCCTACCAAACCATTCCTAGTCTACATGCAATCCATGTCAACTGGTTTCAAGTCTAGGCTCCTAGGTTCACATGATATCATGAAATAAAAGCTGACATTCCATGGAACACGATTTTGACAATTTGAACTAAGTTAAGCACACAATTGATCAGGCGAAGACAGATCCCATCACGGTCGCCAAACTTGTTATCATCGCAAAATTTTACTTTTGCAAGTTAAACTGACATTTGAAAAAAAAATGAAAATAAATTGCCTCCATTTTAAAATGCGGGATAATTCCGAAGAATGGGACTCGCCTGTCGGTACGAGGTTCAACCGTTCCTGGCGCTTTTACCAGGGGTAATCAAACCAAGGATCAAAAGTGTGCTTAGCTTTGCTCAACTTGTCTAAATCGTGTTATATTTTCTAAATGCACAAATAATCAGGCATGTGCTTGTTATCATCGCAAAATTTTTAACTTTTGCGAGTCAAACTGACCTTTGAAAAGTTTTTGAAAATAACTCGTCTCTGTTTTAAAATGCGGGAAAATTCCGTAGAATGGGACTCGCCTGTCGGTACGAGGTTCGACCATTCCTTCCACCTTTAACAGGAGTAATCGAACCAAGGACCAATCTACTGCTCTGCTCTATTCAACTTGTCTAAATCATATTCTAATTTCTAAATGCACATAGAATCAGGCATGTGCTATGAATTTCTAAAAAATACACATTTGAAAACATGATGCTTGCTTTGAATAACTGAAACACTTAGAATAAATATCACATGGAAAATCGTGAATTGGGATTTGAAATGTACTTCTGAGAAAAGTAAAAATCGATTTCTGAAGAAATGTAAGGATTTTGTGAAAATCGACTTTGAGAAATATGAAATAACTTTGGAAAACTTGATTTCTTTGAATCAGAACTCTGAAATTGAAAATATAACTTAGAAAATAGAATTTGGAACTTGGGAAATACTTGAAATATCATTGGCAAATCCATATTTTGAGAAAATTAATTTTTTTGAATAAGACTTAGAAAAATTTGAAGAAATTGATTTCTCTGATTTGGAATTTGAATTGGAATTGGGAAATTCATGAAATGAATGAATATGATTTTGAGAAATTGAGAAAAACTCTTTGTATTTTTAAGAAATGTAGTGCATTTTGAAGTTAGCCTAAGAGTGTAGGCTGAATGTGGCTAATGTGAAGATCATAAATCTAGATATCCTTCATATTCTGACTATGGCCATAAATTCGAATTCCACCAAGTTTATAAACTTCATAAAAGCTAGTGTATGTGCCATTCGTATAGACCATAGTGAGTTTGAATATGCATGAATCATCATCCATCACACATTAACATTATTTAAAAAAATAAACTATATGTAATGCTGCCTAAGCTAAGCAGAAAATGTAAATTCTTATTCCAAAGTTTAATTTAATTTACATCACTATTGAAATTTAAATACATGAAATAAAGTCTTCAATATCCCTGCAAAACTAGAAAACTTTGTTAGTGATGATATGTTGGCTTTTCTAGATTTATCTAGTAATATCTAGAAATTATTGGATTTTGCTAGATATAAGCCTTTTCCATGATTCCCTTAAATAAAAATTGATAAAATATGAAATAAGATTGAATAAATAAGGAAGATAGGATATGAAATTTCGAAATTGGGGTCAAAATGACCAAAATACCCCTAATAACAAGACTATGGCCTTGAAATTAGGGTTTTCAGAAAGATATTTAGTAGAATGCAAGTTTTGAAGTTCAAATGAAAATAAATCAAACCAAATATGATATGACATGATTAAAAATATGAAAATTAGGGTTAGGGATTTCGAAATTTAGGTCAAATGACCAAATTGCCCCCGATAGCAAGACTATGGCCTTGAAATCAAGGTTTTCTGAAATAGATTTTGGTAAAAACTTAGGTTTTATGCACTAAATGAAATCAAATGAGCATCAAATTAAACCTAAAGCATCCTAATATGATTATGAACATGGTTAAACCCTAAAAACATGAAATTACACACGAAAATCAAGAAATATCCCAAATATCATGACTTTGGCAGTGTTTTTGGATCTTTCAGGTACCCTGTTTTGCAATTCAAGCCATTCAAACATCAAACGGATTCTAAAAATCCTCAAAATTGGTAATTGCACTTGTTATAACCCTAATTTTGAATTAGAATTATAAAAATATTTTTTTGACATTAAATTAACCCGAAAATTGCATTAAACCCTAAAAATATGCTATTTTTGACCTAATTCACCAACCAGTTTCAGAATTAGACCCGAATCAGGGGTCAATCTTTCATGAAAATCTATGAAATTTTACAGAGACAAACTAGGAAGAAAAACAGAGATTTTCCAATTTACATATCGGAAAAAGCATCTTCGGTTAGGGAGAAACTCTTCCGGCAATCTGAACTAAAATCTAACAAATCTAACAGGGGTTAAAACAGATACTTTCAATTAATAATTTTGGGATAAATATAAATACTGATCTAAAATATCTGATATTTTAGCAGTAAACAGTAGACAGAAAAATAATAATACTCACTTTTTACAGATCATGAATCGAATCTTTGGTTTGGGATTTATGAATAACACAAGTCTGATTAGGGTTTTGGTAAACCCTAACGAGTTTTAAATTGAAAATCAGAGTCTCTGACAGAGGAAAAATACTAAACAGTAATCAAAAATTCTGCAAATTTCACAGTAGCTAGATCTAATTAATATAAATCCATGTCACTTTACAGATCTAAAATCGAATATAGGATGAGAAAAATATCATCACAGCAAGTTACCTTCTTGATTTTAACAATGATTTTAAAGTTTTAAAAACCCGACTTGATGTCTGATTTTTCTGACAGGGTTCCCGAAGTCCAAAATCTCATGATTTTTTTACAGTAGTTTAATCACATATGCATGCATCACATATAAAAAAATCAGAAATTAACAACATATATTTCAATCCGAAATAGCATGCTCTTTTCTGTTCTAAACAAAAAACACACAGAAATCTAAGAAACTTGAGAAAATATGCATTAACTAATGAAAACAATAAAATAAACCATAAAACAGTAAAATAAAAATTGATTTCTATATTAGAAAATGTGTAATAAACATGAATAAGCAAAGAAATAAATAAAATACAGGGAATCCATGGCTGGAGTTTGCTTTCACCTTTGAAATCATGGATTTAACCCATTTAACGGGTAAATCTCACGTTTCGTCGGTTAAGAACATGAAAAACGTACCTCTCATCAATTCTAATAGATTAGAATCCTTGAACTCACCCTCAAACTGAGTTAGATCATCTTTTTGGGTCGATTTTGGGGTTCTTGGATGAAATCCATGGTTAAATCCATGAACACAAGAGTTTCCATGGTGAAATCTATTGAAAAATCATAAAAAATAATAATAAAATAATAAAATAATATTAAATAAACTCACCTTGAGGCTGCAGCTGCAATGGAGGAAGGTAGAGGTGCTGGAGAGGAGAGAGAGGCCACAAAAATTTGAGAGAAAAAAAGCCCTTTTAGGTCCCCTATTTATAGTAATTTTTTTAGGTTTTTAAAAATCACAATTTTGAAAATTTTGGACTCTCCCAAGGGGGGCGATTTTTGTAGAGGATTACCTATATACCCCTAGCCTAAATTATCCTAAATAATGCCTAATTAACCCCTAGCTAATCCTAAAAAATCCCCAAATGTGATGCCACTTGGCATTTTCCACATTTGAGTTTTAAAACACCTTTTAAAAACCTTTAAAAACACTAGTTTTAAAAACTAACTTTCAAAATGAGTTTTCAAAATAAATTTTAACTCTTCTAAACCCCTAACACTAATCAAGACACTGACTAACCCTAGTCTAGCCCTGACTTACTCGAATATGGCGCCACCCCGAGTGGGCCCTACTTGAGTTCTTTTTTAAAAAAAACGATTTTAAAACCTGAAATTGAAGGAGTTTTCAAAAAGGATTTTCAAAAGCAATCTTAAAATTAGAATTTTTGAAATAGCATAGGGTTCTAACCGAGTCAGAACTCTTCTGGATATGGTGCCAACTGAGTGGGCCCACATCGAGTTTTGGAAATTTTGAAATAAACACTGAAGACGGCTTTGAAAAGGGGTTAAAATCAATATTTGAAATTCAAGATTTTTGAAAATAGAGTCTCAGGCGAACTGGAACTCCGGGTTAGAGTCCTGAAATCTTCGGACTCTGAGATTTTGGGTTTTAAAAGCCAAATGAAAGGTTTTTGAAAAAATTTATCAGAAAATGGTGAAATGAGTTAAAAAAACACAGTCAGGGTTAGACTCCTAACTCGATCAAAACTCTGAAATAGAGTCCTGAACTAACTGGACTCTGCAAAATGACCTAATTTTTGAAAACAAATGGAAATAAATGAAAATGGAATAAAAACAGACTCCTGACTGGACTAGGACTCCGGGACAGAGTCCTGATCGGATTAAAACTCTAGATTTTTTTGGTATTTTCTGAAAAACAAATAAAAGAACTTGTGAAAGCAGTGAAAACAATAACAAATATGGAAATAAGACAGAGTTCTGATTCAACCGAGACTCTGAGGACAGAGTCCTCATTGAACTAGGACTCTCAGATTTTTGGATTTTCTGAGAAAACAAATGAGAGAATTTTGAAAAATAGTTAAAAACAGGATAAAATTGAAGTTTTGGTTCAGAGTCCTGATCTGATTAGGACTCTAAGAAAGAGTCCTGATTCGATCAGAACTCTAAAATTTTTTGGTTTTTTTCTGGTAGGCAAATGATGAATTTTAAGCAAAGCTTTTTTTGAAAACTAGTGAAAATGAAGTGAGAAAATCAATTTTGGATAGAGTCCTACTTCGATCAGGACTCTGGGGTAGAGTCCTGATTTGATCAGGTCTCTGAGATAAAACCTCAGAATTTTGAAATTCTTTGATAAAAGTGTAATAGTTTTGGTAGATTAAAAGATTTCTGAAAGATTTTCTCAAAATTGAAATCAGGATCAGAGTCTTGATCCAACTAGGACTCTCTGAACAGAGTCCTGTTTTGACTAAAACTCTGAGTTTCTGACTCATTTTGAAAGATTTTAAAAGATTTGATTGAAAATAGATAAAATAGTTGTAAAAGATTAGAGTCTCAATCAAATTGAAACTCCAAAGAAGAGTCCTGATCCGACTGGACTCTTGAAGAAGAGTCCTGATCCAACTAGGACTCTGAAATTTTGGCTAAAACAGAAGATTTTGAAAGGTTTTCTTCAAAGATAGGTAAAAAGGTAGTGAAAATTAGAGTTGTGATCCGACTAGGACTCTGGAAAAAGAGTCTTGATCCAATTAGGACTCTAAGATTTGTGAGATTTTTTAAGGAATCCAGAAGCGACACCACCTAAATGGGTCTCATCTGAGAATTAAAATCAATTGAAATTGAGTTTGAAATGAATCCAGATCGTTTTCTAAGGAAGTATTTCAAAATATAAGGTCCTGGGGGTTAGAAAATGACAGAATATTGAATAAAAACCTAGGTTTTGAAATTGATTTTTGAAAGAAAAAGTTTTAAAACTCAAATCTAGATTAAATATTTTAAAAACATGAGTGTTGGATATCGAAAATGAGATGCAATGACATGCAATGCTATGTAGTGCAATGAAATGGTATGCCAAATGCATGCAATGATATGCAATGACACATGAAATGTAAGTACTGGATGAGGGTAAAAATTTGGGGTGTTTACAGATGCCCCTCTTTGCTACTAAGCCGGTTGTAAGCCTAGCTTAGTGGCAAAGAAAACACACCAAATTTGGATTATAAAAAATGCCCCAGTTAGATGAATCTAACTGAGTATGAAAGAATTAATCCAAGTGATGATGGTAGATATGAAATGGAGAATAAGGATAAAATTTTATTTCAAAAGAAAGTAAGATTCAGGTTTTGCCTTTAACCTGGATGGGACGGGAAATACCTCGTATGGAACGAAGCTCAGGCTTAACCCTTAACCTGACCGGGTTGAAAATGGAATACCTCATCAAAGGAGGCTCAGGTTTGTACCCTTGACCTGATTGGGTGGAAAATGGAATACCTCATCAAAGGAGGCCCAGGTTTATACCCTTAACCTGATTGAGCAGAAAATGAAATACCTCATCAAAGAAGGCTCAGGTTTATACCCTTAACCTGATTGGGCAGAAAATGGACGGAATCCTCGAAAGAAGAGACCGTGATGGAACCTTCGGATTTCCGCACAATGAATCCGATAGGGATTTTGCAAAAGGAAGGAAATTGGGGTCCCTAAAGTTTGAAAAGGGATTGATTTTGGGCGCCTCATTGCTGAGACTAATTAACTTTTGAAATTGCTTTTTGCTAAAATTGGTGGCTTAACCTCAAGCCGAAATTGGACTGTCTATGGTGGGACAGTGGGGACACAGGGAAGTGTGCGAATCTGAGAGTCCGTGCGCTCAGATTATACCAAAGAAGGGAAGGAATCTTGAAAACTCCCGTAATCAAGTCCTAAAAGGGATGGTGTCAGGATGCGCCAAAGATGAACCTCAGGCTCTCGCTTCATGCCAGGATAACTAGAAAATATTGTCAGAATGTTGAAAATTGTTGTTGATTCAAAATAATTGAAAATGATGCACATTGCTTTGAAAGTATTCCCTCTTTTCTACCTGAAGTATTACCTCTGACTGACCTTAACTCCGTAGAATCAAGATTCGAATTCAAATTGCTTGCGATTGACTTTCTTTCAAGGAAGCTATCAATTTCCTTGATATGGACGAAAAAGAAAGTATTCTTGATATTGCGAGAGCTATTGGTGAAAGAATATTGATAAAAGAATTTCACAAAATTAAAGAAGATTCTTGATAGATTCGGCAGTCTGATATCCTGAGATTCTTTTCTCATGATGATCTTTCTGCACTCCCTTTTTAGCAGATTGGAGCTCTCTTGGATTTTTCGAGAATTACATCATCCTTCATTTTGGCGATGTCCTGACTTTCCTCTCTTTTTTTCTTGGGAAGGGTACGTCACAAACTCCTTCATCTCAGAGATGTTTCGATCCTTCTTTTCTCTCAGGGATTATCTTGATAGTTATTAGCTCATTGGTTGGGAATATCTTGATGATAGCTGGAATCAAATATCTTTTAGGGTTTGTCGGTAGGCTCATCACACTCGCCTTCATCTCGACGGTGATCTGAACTTTCCCTGGAAGGATCCGTCACAAACTCCGTCATCTTGGAGATGATCCAAATCTTCTTTGGCCCCGGGGGTCGACTCGCTTAATTCGCCTTCATCTTGACGACAATTGAGAGATCCCTTTTGCAGATATTTAATTGCAGCTTAGGTGATTGAAGAGATATGAAAATTGAGTGGATTTTTCTGTATCACCCAGGATATTTCGACTGCTTTATTTTTCAAGAATGGTCTTTAAAAATGTGTCATTGACTGCGATCAATACCAATCACTCATGGCTTTGCAACAACATTGATTTCTCTTTGCTGGCCATATCGCGAATTTATTCTTCATCCTTTTGGTTGACCAATAAAAAGATTTTGAACTTTGAATCCTTTTTCGTGAAAGCATTGCCCTTTCGGAAGTAATAGTGGAGGTATTCTGAAGTAATAATTTTGTGCAATAAAGATTTTTGAAATCAACAAATATTTAATGATAAATTGACAAAATTTTCTTGAAATCCTTTTGTGAAAGCGAGCATTTGAAGCACAACGCAACACATCCATGACAAAAATTCTCTTCTCCTTTCCCCAAAGGAGAAGATTCAGAAATTAGAATTGGGAATTACTCCTCTCTTCCCTGAAGAAAAGGTGTTTGCAAAACGAACTTTCTAAGAGAAATTAAGCTTTCGTCAAAACTTCCTAACATTAGGCTTCTCTTATGGAAAGGGGACCGGAATTGGTGAGGTTGGTAAATTGGTCATGAAGGAACGAGTTCATCACACTCTCTCTGAAAAGAGGGTCCTTCATGATGAAATGGCCTAGTCTGAAATTTTGGGGCCACAAGGAAAGCAAGTCTCCGTCGAGTCTCTCCCTATAAAAAGGGTTTCTTGTGTGAAATTTTGAATTTTGTTTTGCAAATGGTTCACAAAGACACGAGTCCCTTCAAACTCTCCCTGAAAAGGGGCTAAGTGAACGAATTGGATAGCATGCGAAAAGAGCGAGCTCCCTCGAACTCTCCCTATAAAAAGGGTCTCTCGCAAGAGAAAATAATTGAAATTGGGTATTGGGTGACTCAAAAGGGTCAAATTTTGGAAATTGGAATTTTGAAATTTGATATTTGAAATTGGAAATTGGAAATTGGAAATTGATAATTGGAAATTGGAAATTGATTGACCCGAAGGTCGAAATTGTGAATTGGTTTACTGAAAATGACATGGGTTCTATAGGGATTCAGCCTAAGAACGACATTGGTTCAATTGAGAACGACATTGGTTCGATTGAGAATGACATTGGTTCAATTAAGAACAACATTGGTTCACTGGGAACAACATGGGTTCAATAGGGATTCAGCCTAAGAACGACATTGGTTCAATTGAGAACAACCTTGGTCCCGCAGGGGTTCGACCTACGAACTATCAATTCCATAGGAATTCAACCTAAGAATCATAGCTTAAGAAGGAATGATTCCAACTTGTGAGCTTTGAATGGACCAGGTGCTAAACTGGGTTTTTGAGGGAAGATTCGAATCGGAATTCAATTCTTCAAGGAAAACTAGATGAATTGGATTTTGAAAGACAATTCGAGTCGGAACTCGGATCTTCTAGACCAATGTTATCATCGCAAAATTTTTCCCCTCCCTTGCGAGAGAGAAACGAATTTGCGAGTCAAACTCGACCAAAGTTTTGAAAATTTACTCGCCTCCGTTTTGAAAATTTGCAGGAAAATTCCATGGAATGGGATCCGCCTGTCGGTACGAGGTTCAATCGTTCCTGGCGCCTTTACCAGGGGTAATTGAACCAAGGACCAATTATGTGCTTTAACTTGACTCAAATATCTAAATTATGCTCTTTTTTTTCCTAGAATGCACAAAGAATCAGGCTTGTGCTATAGAATTTTGAAAAATGCAAGTTTGAGAAAATATGATGTTTGCTTTGGAAAATTGAAATGCATTTAGAAAAGGACTGGAAAATGCTTGAAAATGGAATTCCTGGGAAAATCATTGAATTTTATTGGAAATCGGAATTTTGCATTGGAAAGTGATTTCTCAGGAAAATTTGAACTTTAGAAAATCGATTTTGAAATTTGGAATTGCTTTTCTGAGAAAATGGATTTGAGAATTCTGAGAAAATCTAAGAAATTCATTGGAAAATGACTTTTGAAATGGAAAATGAATTCTCAGGAAAACTGGAAAATATGAGAAAATCGATTTCTGAAAACTTGGGATTTTGAAATTTGAGAATTTGAAAACATAGGAAAATCTTGATTTGAACTTGGGAAATGCTTTGAAATGTCATTTGAAAATTTAGAATTCTTGGAAAATCCAATCCTGAGAAAGACTTGGTAAATCCTTGAGAAAATTGAATTTTCTGAAATTGAAATTGGAAAATGAGTTTGAAAATAATGCAATTTGAATGATATGAATGAATGAATATGAATTTGAAAAGGGAATTTCATTGAGGAATTGGGAAATCCTTTTGAAACTTTGAGAAATTCAGTGCATTTTTGAAGTTAGCCTAAGAGTGTAGGCTGAATGTGGCTGATATAAAGATCATAAATCTTGGTTTTCTTCGTATTCTGACTATGGCCATAAATACGAATCCCATCGAGTTTATAAACTCCATAAAAGCTTGTGCATGTGCCATTTGTGTAAACCATAGTGAATTTGAAATAATGTGCATGAATCATACATCACATATTAAAATTTGCATAAATTAAACTATATGCAATGCAACCCTATTCTAAGCAGAAAAGTAACTCTTATTCCAAATTATTACATTTGAGGTTACATTGAATTGAAATAAAAAAAATAAAAGCTAAGTCTTCTTCTTGAATGTTCCTGCAAAACTAGAAAACAAGGTTAGCACAAAAATGTAGGTTTTTCTGAATTTATCCGAAAATATGGGAAATTATCAGATATTATTCAGATATAAACCCCAAATCATACTCCCGTTGATATAAACATGATAAATAATGAATAAATTTCGAAAATAAACTTGAAAATTCGAAATTGGGGTCAAAATGACCAAAATACCCCTGATGACCTTGAAATCAGGGTTTTCTGAAAGAATTTTTATAAATTTTGGAATTTTGAAAATCAAATGAAATAAATCAAACATAATATGATAAGATATGATGATATGCATGAAATTTTGGAGAATTAGAAATTGAAATTTCGAAATTTAGGTCAAAATGACCAAAATACCCCCAATAACAAGACTATGGCCTTGAAACCAGGGTTTTCTGAAATAAATTTTGTAAAATTAAAAAAATATGAAATGAAAATGACATTGAAATTAACCCTAATATGATTTTACATGCTTATGTACATGATAAAAATCCTAAAATGGCGAAAATATCATAAAACATCGAATTTAACCTGATTTTCGCTTGATTTTCGCTTCTAAATTTAAATATAAACTAACACATGGAGAAAATAAACTTGGAATTAAACCAAATTTGGCATGGAAACCTAAAATAACCCTAGAAACATAATAGAGCTCGAAAATCTAATTTTTTTGTATTTTTAAATATGGAAATTCAAATAAAAACCCTAAATTTCGTGATTTTTGCCTAAAATGTTGATTCTAAAGGAGATTTAGGATATCAAATTTCCAAAAAAAGTTCCCAAATTTTATGGAGTGACAGAGGACAGTAAGGAAAGGATTTGTTACTTTTTCACTTTCTGGTTTTGACCTATGGTCGGAGTTGTACCACTCCGGCAAGTCGGATCGGAATCCGGCGACTCTAGTAAATGAAGGAAACAGACAGGTTTCAGTAGAAAATGTGGGAAAAATGGCAGACAGATAGTAAAATGGCTGAAATTGTGAGAAAATGTTCCTGACAAATAGAGGAAGATTTGATCTTTTGACACCATTGGGATTCGGGTTATGGTTTGGAAAAGGTCATGCTGTTATCAGAGACCTAAATCTCTGAGATTTAGGGATATTGGAATCTGTTAGACAGAAAGGGAAAATCCGGGAAAAATAATGAAACAGATCCAAAAAATTCCCAAATTTTGGGGAATGATAGAAAATTATGTGAAGAACAACTTTCATGTTAAAAGTTTTTGCAGACAGGTTACAGATTGGATGGACTCAGTGCATTAAGGTCTGTCTATACCTTGACGAAAGAAAATCGATATTTTCCCAAGGGTCTGAGAAATCCGATTTTTTTCAAAGGTCAAAACTACTTGGAAAAACCTAAAAATTTCCAGATCACTAGTAGATTCCATTATGAATACATTGTGATTTTTTTAAGGACGATTTGAATCTCCCACAGGGGTGATTCCAAAGATTTTTGTCTGCTAAAGCATAAATTGGAAATTCAGAGAGACAGAAAACCCGATGTAGGGTTTGATTTTCTAAATGGAGTTACAAAACTCGATTAGATTTGGGTTTTTTTCAGGAGATCAAAGACACATAGATATAATAGCCATACAATTTACAAAATTTATTGATGAATAAATGCACGTAAAATAGTGCATGGATTTCATACCAAAATGACAATTTAAACATTCTAAGTTAAGTAGTAATGAAATCTATATGGCATGAATGAAAAGGCTAATAAACTGAAAAATTTCATAAAATATAAGACTAAACGAAATTCAATGGGGGACATGATTCATTTTCTTGATGTTGGCTTATGAAATAAAAGATTCAATCTATCGATTAGATGAATCTTTCTTTATCTTAGCCCATATACATGTAGTATGTGTTTTTCTTACTTCCTAACACTTATAATCATGAAAGAAGCTCCCACATCATTATAGATTCATTTTCTTTTTTTTTTTGAACTAACTGCCCAGCATTCACATGAACATAGCCTTTTAACATTCTCTTTCAATCACCCGATATTAGCAAAATTTGATGAAAGCTTTAATAACACAAGAATGGATCTTACCTTGGTACCTTGGTGAAATGAGTAGTGGCTGTGGTGATGATGGAAGGAAGGTTGTAGATCTGCTACACTTGTTTGAGGGAAGTTGAAGGTAAAGGAGCTGCAATGGTGTGGCGTAGGAGGAGGCTCGGCTGGAGCTTCACTAAGGCTTCAATTAGCGATGAAGGTTGGAGCAAGTAGGGAAGCAGCTGGGCATCCCTTGGAAGAGGTGGCTGCAGTGTTGAAGTGGCTGGCTGCTTTGGAAAAGGTGGCTGCAGTGTTGAAGTGGCTGGCTGCTTTGGATGGAAGAAGGCCTGCAGGTGGCTGGAATAGCTGCACAAGCTGGATCAATGGTGGTGGTTGGAGGAAAAGCTGTTGTGGTGTGGCTGGAGCAGCACCTGTAGTGGTGATGGCTGGAGCAACAAGACTTGAAGGAGAGAGGTGTGAGAGTGATGGCTGTAAGGGAAAAGAAAGAGTTGCAGCAAGGAGGGGAAGAGAAAGGGAGAGAGAGAGAGAGAGAAACGTGAGTTAAGGGGAAAAGATGAGCCGTGAATGAGAGATAGGCTGGACTTGAATTCCCTTTTTGTTTTTAGTTGGTAACTTAGGAAAGATGTTCCATTTCCCTAAGTTACTATTAATTAATAAAGGAATGCTGTGTAATGTTCAAGGCTACAGCCGTATGGCTTTGGAGGAAAAGGGGAGTAAGGAAGAAAGGGGAAAGAAGGAAGGGAAGGAAAAGGAAAGAAGGGGGGAAGAAGGAAAAGGGAAGAAAAGGGAAGGAAAGAGGGAAGAAAGAAGAGGGAAAGGAAGAAAAAGAGTTTACGTGAGTGTGCTGGAGAGGAAAAAAAAAGAAGAAGAAAGAAAGAAAGAAAAAGGAAGAAAAAAGAAAGAAAAGAAATAAAGAAGAAAAGAAAAGAAAATAAAAATAAAAAAAAATATAAAAAAAAGAAAATGGAGGAAGAAAGAAAGGAAATGGGAGAAATAGAGGGGCTGGAGGTTTGGGCGACCACCTTGTGGGTCCCACCTCTCTAAAAAAAATAAAAATAAAAAATAAATAAAAATCAATAAAAACAAAAAATAAACAAATAAAAAAGAAGCATCTTTTTTTTTTAATAAAATAGAAATGCAAATGAATGGGCCATCTCAGAGCGGGTCCAAATTTCAATTTTGAAATTCATTTTGAAGATTAGAGGGGTAAAATAGTCTTTTTAGAAAGTTTCCAGATGAAACGAGCTATTTTTGGCAGTTTTTTAAACGAGCTCGGATTTTGAAGTTCAATACCCCGTTACGAAGCAAATCCAGTGTAGAATTTGAAAATGTAATTTTGAAAGAAATCCAGATTGTTTTTCTCGAGAAAATGCTTTCAACAAAATGAGCTATTTTTGGCAGTTTTTGAAATGAGCTTGAATTTTGAAGTTTAATAGCTCGTTGCAAAGCAAATATAGTGTAGAATTTGAACATTTAACTTTGAAAGAAATCCATATTGTTTTTCTCAAGAAAATATTTCCAAATTTAGAATCTTGGGGGTAAAAATGTCAATTTTGAAAACCCAGGGTTTGAAATTGATTTCTGAAAACTTTTAAAACTCAATCTGGATTGAAATTTATAAAACTGGAGTTCTGGACTTCGAAAATGGAATGAAATGTGATGAAATGTTATGAAATGCTGAGAAATGATATGAAATGATGAGAAATGACATGAAATGCTATGCGAAATGCTAACCCTGAATGAAGAATTTTGGATGTTAGACCCCGATTGACACTTGTACCAGTTCAAAAAGTGTTAAAATTGACAAAATTTGCAAAAAATGGTTGAAGAAATGATTTTCGAGCTCTGCCAAGCTAGAGTAACACTGAAAATTAGGGTTTGAGCTGGATTCAACTGAAATGAACTGGATTGAGCTGGGTTTTAGAGTTTCAGAACTCAAGTGAACTCACCGGACACTGACTCAACTGACCTTTCCAACTGAATTTTCAAGAAAAGCTGCCATTTTTAGAGAAATTGTATGGAATGGTCATTGGAATGAAGTGAATTACGAACCTGAATTGGGTTTGAGCTGAAACAAAGGTCAGTAATACTGAGGTGAACTAAAATCGAAGCTTGAACACTAGCTCAATTGGCTGAACTCGACTCAATTTCAGTTGAAAGAGCTGAAATGGACTAAAATGGGCTCCTGGACACTTGGAAATGGTTTTGAACTGAAACTGGAGCGCTTGAACTTCTGGTGAGCTCAAGTTAGACTCTGGGGAGTATAACTGACTATGAATGACTGATTCGGAGACAATTGGCTTGGATTTGAGTGAGAAATGAGCTCATTTCTGAAGAAATGATCCCATTTTGGCAGGAATGGTCAGAAATGAAAATGGTTTATTCATTATGAGCTCAGATGTGCTTGAGATGACTGATATTCTAACTGTCTTGAACTGACCAATGAGCTTGGTTGACTCCGACTGACTGAGGTCCGGGATGACCTAGGGGTAAAATGGTAATTTTCCTAATGAAAATGGGTAAAATGGTGATTTTCTGAAACTGACTCGGGGTTTGACTCCTACACTGACCTAATAGGGTTGGCACTACACGAGAAGGGTTGTTTGAGAATGGATGAGGAAAATTTGGGGTGTTTACAACCAACTCGCAGGATAGTTTGAGTAGAAGTTCAAACTTGTAAAGGAAAGCTAAGCGAATTGGATTTGAAAGAAAATTCGAGTCGGAACTCTGATTTTTTAGACCAATTCTGAATTGGATTTGGAAGAACATTCGAATCGGAACTCGACTCTTCTAGACCAATTCTAGAATCTAGAGGAAAGAAAATTATACGAATTGGATTTGTAAGAAAATTCAAGTCGGAACTTGGATTTTCTAGACCAATTCTGAATTGGATTTGGAAGAAGATTCGAATCAGAACTCGACTCTTCTAGACCAATTCTAGAATCTAGAGTAAAGAAAATTATACGAATTGGATTTGTAAGAAAATTCAAGTCGGAACTTGGATTTTCTAGACCAATTCTGAATTGGATTTGGAAGAAGATTCGAATCGGAACTCGACTCCTCTAGACCAATTCAAGACATTTAAAGGAAAGAAAAGTTGATAAGTATAAAGATGACATTTGGGACTAGTTCAACTAGCACGAGCATCAGATTTTGGAAGAGTACCAGTACGAGCACTGGATTTTGAAAGATTACCAGTACGAGCACTAGATTTTAAATGGTTACCAGTACGAGCACTGGGTTTTAAATGATTACCAGTACGAGTACTGGGTTTTGAAAGTTTACCAGCACGAACACTGGATTTTGAATGTTTACCAGCACGAACATTGGATTTTTGAAAAATTACCAGCACGAACACTGGATTCTGAAGAATTATTAATGGATTTTGATGGAAAATTTTCAGTCTTCACCCTTACGACAACTTGGGCGACTGTCGGGGCCTCAGGATTTATCCCTTATCCTGAATGGGGAGTTCAATGCAAATTGATGTAGATGAATGCAGATGAATGTGAATGAATGCATGCAAATGCAAATGAATGTAAATGGGTGCACATGCGTGCAAAATGAGAGATTTGTTTGATCTTGCCTGCATACAGAAAGTTTTGAAGCCAATTTTCAAAATAATGCCCCAGTATAACTGGGGAGTGAGAGTTTGGATGAAAGGATAAGTAGTTGATATTTGATGAGAATTCTCTGAGGATAACGAGGTAAAAACTGACAATGAGCTTCTTGGTTGATCAGAGAGGCACTTTGAAAAAGGTTACCCCTTATAAGAAGACATTTAAACATTTGCAAATGAGGAATATAAAAGATGACGCCAGGCCATAAGAAAGATTGACAAATTTATTAATGCATTGAAGAAGGAAATAACAAATTGATAGAAGAACTGGGACTACATTGTCCCTTCAAAATGACAAAATGATGAAAGTGACATAGTCTCGACATTGTCAATTTTTAGAAAACTTGCTCAGGATGGTCGACTGGTATCTTCCTTATCTTCAATAAGGATATTCTTGTCGATGCAATCTTGAATGATATTCTTCAGGACGAAACAATTCTCAGTGTCATGTCCCACTGCCCGATGAAATTTGCAAAATTTTCCTTTGAATCTGCCCATGATTGTTGCGGGATCAGCTGCTTTAGGTAAACGGATCATATCTTTCGCGAGCATGTATTCCAAAACACTCTCTAGTGTCTGGTCCAAAGGGGTGAACTTTCAATCCGTACTCCAATCCTTGCGCTTTGGCTTTTCTTGATCTTTCTCTTTATGCTGAGGACTAGATTGAAGAGGCCTATCATTGTTGGAGAACTTTCCTTTTTGGCCCTTGGATCCCTCTGAATAGTGATCATGATTCTTCTTATTGCTTTTGCTATCATTGGCAGAAAGAGTGAAGTGAGCCTTCGGAGATCTTACTGTATCTTTCGCGAGCATGTATTCCAAAAAACTTTCAAATATTTGATCCAAAGAGGCCATCTTGCGGTCCTGATTTCGATCATCATGTTGTACCTCTTGCCGAGTGCTTGATTTCTGCTGAGACTTGGCAAAGACAGTCGACTGGTATTCTTTCTCACCCTTAACAAAGAAATTCTTGTCGATATAATCTTGGACGATATTCTTAAAGACGAAACAATGTTCAATATTGTGCCCCGTTGTTTGGTGGAATTTGCAGAAGCGGTCTTTCCATTTCCCTAGGGCGACCAGAGGATTAGCAATTCTTGGAAGCTTAACCATTTTTTTGCTCAGCATGTATTCAAGGACCTCTTCGAGGGGCTGATCTAGAGGAGTGAATTCGCGGTCGTAACCCCAACCGTCATGTTTTTTCTGCTCTTTCTGTTGCCTCAATTTTTCACTCTGCTTTAAAGATTTCTCTTTTTGACTTGTATGATTGCCTTTGTTATTTTTTCACCCCTCGCGGTGGGCCTTGACAGAATTTGTCTTTTTTGAATCTTGATCATTCCTGACGGGAGTGATGCTCTTGTAGAAATCTTTGCTCGTGAAGACCTTCTTGCCCTTGTCGCGGGCCTGCAAATCTTTAATCCTTTTTGTCATTTCCTTCAGCTGTGTTTAGACCGGATCATCCATTGCTTGATTTTTCAATTTATAGGTTGTCCCTTGCCTATGAGGAGATCTTTGAAGTGCTTGCCAGACTTCATACTCTTCATCAGTGCCACCTACCGATTCTGATTCATCAGATGCATCCTCGTGTTGGATATGTTTCTTGGATAGTTTTAAAACATTCTTGGCTGGCCGGCCTTTTTCCCTCTGCTTAACCTGGATCTTTTCTGTACTAGCTTCAGCTTGTTCTGTCGACATTTTGGTCATCATCTCTTTGAACATAGCATATATCTGGGGATCAACATCATCCTTTGCTTGCTGACTCTGACTTCTAGCTGATCGAGGTGAGTCCATTTCCTCTTCTGAAGCGATCGAGTATGCCACACCTTCGATTGATGAGGTTTTGTTTCTGGATCTTGTATAAACCATCGAGTATCACAAATATTCTCCTGAATGTTGCTGATGCTCTTTGCAAGGTAGAACTGATGATTAGACTTTTGAAGAAAATTTGGTTGGAGGAAAATATTTGTTAAGAATTTTGGTAGACAATTGAAATAATATCCCATTACTAGGGATTGAGTCGTCGCTGGAGTTACAACAATTGCACTGCTATTCTTTGCAAAATAAACAATTGAAAATATGCCTTGTTACCTAGGCGAGGTCGTCAAACCAAGATGAACTGAAGATTAAAGGATTTTTATTGAGAATATAATTTTAATAATACACTTGACAAAGGGGAGGGGGACAGACAATTTTCCACCACTCCTGATAATCAGAGGACACTCGAGGACCAGGAAAAATAGAGAGAGTGACAAAAGAATCTCAGTCATGTCTGGCAGAATGGTATGCTCCAGACCGCTGATCTGATGTGAGATCAAACTCTGGCAAGATCTCTGATAGTAGACGAATTTGTATGTGCTTCTGTCTCTGAGAGAACTGCCTGACACACCGCTCTGGATGGTAGTATGCGCAGAAAAATGGGCCAAGTAGTCTGAACCGCTTGCCGTAAGCGTAAGTATATTTGAGAGGAGATTCCTGACGATCAAAGTAGTCCCATACGACTTCTTCCTCCTGAAGGTTGTCGATCAAGAATCGGTATCGCGCAACTGGCAGAAGCTTTTTACCATTGTATCTGAAGGAACTGGCTCGGGTTGGCACATGCCGGAGGAACCAGGATTGCAATGCATAAGTGCACCCTTCGACTAGAATCGATTCTCCGAGTGCGAAATGGGTCAACCCTCGGTATAAAAAGGCGAGTGCGGTCATGGCTATCGAGAGGCGGCTGGTCTGTCGACTTCCCCACCTCCTTAAAAGCTGAACTATTCTGATATCCATATAATTTTGTCCATTGGGAAAGAAAGCCAATCCCACCGTGCACAGAAAGATCGCATGCTGAATTCTTTCTCGAGTTGTCCTGGACAACGAGCTGACTTCTATGAATATCCCATACTATCTGTAGATTTCGAGCCGGTCCACATATTCATTTCCATCTTCTTCAATCAAAGGCCAAGACTTGCGTCCCGTCATGCGAGCTAAGGCATCTTTAGGGTCCAGACCCTTGACATTAATCAAAAATTGTTTCTCCAATGGATCTCCAGGCTGACCGGCTGCCTCGGGCAATCTCATGATTTCTGAAAATTCATCCATCAGTATTGTCATCTCGCCCCACGGGAACCAGAAGGTAGAAGTGCTCGGATTCCACCGTTCTGCTAGTGTATGGATCAAGTTGCCGTTGACTGTCTGCTTTCCCACTGCGGACGCCAGTTCTAACCCACAATCGTCCAAGTAGTCCGGAAACATACGAGAGAAATTCTTGAACCATAAATAGTACCACCGGGGAAAGAAGGATCCGGTGCTGAGAACTCGATGCTCGGGAAGACTTTGTCGCACCTCGTAGGAGATGTGACCCTCAGGGAAGACTGAATCAAGCTGACTGGATGCCATCAGACTGGAAAACATGGAAAATTGGAATAAGACTTGGGAAAATACAGGAAATTTGAGGGAAATGCAGGCAGGATAAAAATAAAGTAGAAAATTCGAGATCCAGAAGAAAGGAAAGATGGGAAATCACCTGGACTTTTGAAGGAAATTAAGGGAAATTTGGAAAATCATCCAGGGTTTGATGAAATATGAAGAAATAAATGGAAAATGAAGTATTTGGAAAATCGTCCAAGGTTTAAAACATGGACAGTACATGGACATAGATTGGGGGAATTTTGAGAAAATCGTCCAGTATTTTAGAAAATTGGGAAAATATGGAAAATAAAAAGGAAATAACACATTCAGTCACATTCTGCATAAACAAGTATGCACATACAGCATTCCCTAAAAGCTGACTCTAGATGCACAAATTTTGAAATAGCTGTAGGACCTTAATCCTAACCCTAAGGTTCAGATCAACTGTATCCAATCCAGTTATGCCTATATACTCAAGCCAAGGCTCGATGTACGTGGCATAAAATCAAATTCTCCGGTTCTAGGTTCAAGTTTTCCAACATCCTTGAGCACCTGCCGATATACGTTGGACTATGGCCCTTGGTACGTGGCAGGGGGGTTTTCACCCAAATAAGTGGCCCAGTTGTGAGGCTCTGTCCCGAACTATGGTTCTGGAAGAGAGCCCAGCAACGTGAAGACCGGGACAATATAGGTGGGGTGATTTTTGAAATATGAGCACATGCAAGAAAACAGAGGGCTCTAAGTCCTAAAGAGATAGAATTTTGAAATATTTGAAGAAGCAAACATTGTTTTCATACAATTCCTAAATTGAGGAGTGTTGTATTAGACCTAAGTCTATGTGAGCATGAATAATTCTCCTCAATATGGTCCTACCAAACCATACCTAGTCTATATGCATTCCATGTCAGCTGGGTTCAAGTCTAGGCTCCTAGGTTCACATGATATCATAAAGCAAAGCTGACATTCCATGGAAATTGATTTTGACAATTTGAACTAAGTAGAGCATTAGATTGATCAGGCAAAGACAGGTCCCATCACGGTCGCCAAACCTGTTATCATCGCAAAATTTTTAACTTTTGCGAGTCAAACTGACCTTTGAAATAGTTTTTGAAAATAACTCACCTCCGTTTTTAAAATGCGGGAAAATTCCATAGAATGGGGCTCGCCTGTCGGTACGAGGTTCGACCGTTCTTGCCACCTTTAACAGGGGTAATCGAACCAAGGATCAATCTACTGCTCTGCTCTATTCAACTTGTCTAAATCATATTCTAATTTCTAAATGCACATAGAATCAGGCATGTGCTATGAATTTTCTGAAAATGCATATTTGAAAACATGATGTTTGCTTTGAATAACTGAAACACTTAGAATAGATATCACATGGAAAATCGTGAATTGGGATTTGAAATGTACTTCTGAGAAAAGTAAAAATCGGTTTTTGAAGAAATCTTGAGATTTTGTGAAAATGTGAAATAACTTTGAAAAACTTGATTTCTTTGAATTCAAACTTTGAAATTGAAAATATAACTTAGAAAAATCGAATTTGGAACTCGGGAAATATCATTGGCAAATCAATATTTTGAGAAAATCGATTTTTGAATAAGACTTAGGAAATTTTTGAGAAAAATAAACTTCTTCGAATTGAAATTTGAATTGGCATTGGCAAATGCATGAAATGAATGAATATGGATTTGAGGAATTGAGAAAATTCTTTTTTTGTATTTTTGAGAAATGCAGTGCATTTTTTAAGTTAGCCTAAGAGTGTAGGTTGAATGTGGCTAATGTGAAGATCATAAATCTGGGTATCATTCATATTCTGACAATGGCCATAAATACGAATTCCACCAAGTTTATAAACTTCATAAAAGCTAGTGTATGTGCCATTCGTGTAGACCATAGTGATTTTGAATATGCATGAATCATCATCCATCACACATTAACATTATTTAAAAAAAAAATAAACTATATGCAATGCTGCCTAAGCTAAGCAGAAAATGTAAATTCTTATTCCAAAGTTTAATTTAGTTTACATCATTATTGAAATTTAAATACATGAAAAATAAAGTCTTCAATGTACCTGCAAAACTAGAAAACTTTGTTAGAGATGATATGTTGGCTTTTCTAGATTTATCCAGCAATATCAGGAAATTGCTGGATTTTGCTAGATATAAGCCTTTTTCATGAATCCCTTAAATAAAAATTGATAAAATATGAAATAAGATTGAATAAATAAGGAAGATAAGATATGAAATTTCGAAATTGGGGTCAAAATGACCAAAATATTCCTAATAACAAGACTATGGCCTTGAAATTAGGGTTTTTAGAAAGATATTTGATAAATGCAAGTTTTAAAATACAAATAAAAATAAATCAAACTAAATATGCTATGATCTGATTAAAAATATGAAAATTAGGGTTAGAAATTTCGAAATTTAGGTCAAATGACCAAATTGCCCCCGATAGCAAGACTATGGCCTTGAAATCAAGGTTTTCTAAAATAGATTTTGGTAAAAACTTAGGTTTTATGCACTAAATAAAATCAAATGAGCATCAAATTAAACCTAAAGCATCCTAATATGATTATGAACATGGTTAAACCCTAAAAACATGAAATTACACACGAAAATCAAGAAATATCCCAAATATCATGACTTTGGCAGTGTTTTTGGATCTTTCAGGAACCCTGTTTTGCAATTCAAGCCATTCAAACATCAAACGGATTCTAAAAATCCTCAAAATTGGTACCTACACTTGTTATAACCCTAATTTTGAATTAGAATTATAAAAATATTTTTTTGACATTAAATTAACCCGAAAATTGCATCAAAACCTAAAAATATGCTATTTTTGACCTAGTTCACCAACCAGTTTCAGAATTAGACCTGAATCAGGGGCAATCTTTCATGACAATCTATGAAATTTTATAGAGACAAACTAGGAAGAAAAACAGATATTTTCCAATTTACAGATCGGAAAAAGCATCTTCGGTTAGGGAGAAACCCTTCCGGCAATCTGAACTAAAATCTAACAAATCTAACAGGGTTAAAACAGACACTTTCAATTAATAATTTTGGGATAAATAGAAATACTGATCTAAAATATCTGATATTTTAGCAGTAAACAGTAGACAGAAAAATAATAATACTCACTTTTTATAGATCATGAATCAAATCTGTGGTTTGCGATTTATGAATAACACAAGTCTGATTAGGGTTTTGGTAAACCCTAACGAGTTTTAAATTGAAAATCAAAGTCTCTGACAGAGGAAAAATACTAAACAGTAATCAAAAATTCTGCAAATTTCACAGTAGCTAGATCTAATCAATATTAATCCATGGCACTTTACAGATCTAAAATCGGATAAAGGATTAGAAAAATATCATCACAGCAAGTTACCTTCTTGATTTTAACAACGATTTTAAAGTTTTAAAACCCCGACTTGATGTCTGATTTTTCTGACAAGGTTCCCGAAGTTCAAAGTCTCTGATTTTTTTACAGTAGTTTAATAATATATGCATGCATCACATATAAAAAAATCAGAAATTAACAACACATATTTCAATCCTAAATAGCATGCTCTTTTATGTTCTAAACTAAAAACACACAGAAATCTAAGAAACTTGAGAAAATATGCATTAACTAATAAAAACAATAAAATAAACCATAAAACAGTAAAATAAAATTGATTTCTATACTGGAAAACGTGTAATAAACATGAATAAGCAAAGAAATAAATAAAATACAGGTAATCCATGGCTGGAGTTTGCTTTCACCTTTGAAATCATGGATTTAACCCATTTAACGGGTAAATCTCATGTTTCGTCGGTTAAGAACATGAAAAACGTACCTCTCATCAATTCTAATGGATTAGAATCCTTGAACTCACCCTCAAACTGAGTTAGATCATCTTCTTGGGTCGATTTTGGGGTTCTTGGATGAAATCCATGGTTAAATCCATGAACACAAGAGTTTCCATGGTGAAATCTATTGAAAAATCATAAAAAATAATAAAAAATAATAAAATAATATTAAATAAACTCACCTTGGGGCTGCAGCTGCAATGGAGGAAGGTAGAGGTGCTGGAGAGGAGAGAGAGGCCACAAAAATTTGAGAGAAAAAAAAAGCCCTTTTAAGTCCCCTATTTATAGTAATTTTTTTAGGTTTTTAAAAATCACAATTTTGAAAATTTTGGAGTCTCCCAAGGGGGGCGATTTTTGTAGAGGATTACCTATATACCCCTAGCCTAAATTATCCTAAATAATGCCTAATTAACCCCTAGCTAATCCTAAAAAATCCCCAAATGTGATGCCACTTGGCATTTTCCACATTTGAGTTTTAAAACACCTTTTAAAAACCTTTAAAAACACTAGTTTTAAAAACTAACTTTCAAAATGAGTTTTCAAAATAAATTTTAACTCTTCTAAACCCCTAACACTAATCAAGACACTGACTAACCCTAGTCTAGCCCTGACTTACTCGAATATGGAGCCACCCCGAGTGGGCCCTACTTGAGTTTTTTTTTTTAAATGATTTTAAAACCTGAAATTGAAGGAGTTTTCAAAAAGGATTTTCAAAAGCAATCTTAAAATTAGAATTTTTGAAATAGCATAGGGTTCTAACCGAGTCAGAACTCTTCTGGATATGGTGCCAACTGAGTGGGCCCACATCGAGTTTTGGAAATTTTGAAATAAACACTGAAGACGGCTTTGAAAAGGGGTTAAAATCAATATTTGAAATTCAAGATTTTTGAAAATAGAGTCTCAGGCGAACTGGAACTCCGGGTTAGAGCCCTGAAATCTTAGGACTCTGAGATTTTGGGTTTTAAAAGCCAAATAAAAGGTTTTTGAAAGATTTTATCAGAAAATGGTGAAATGAGTTAAAAAAACACAGTCAGGGTTAGACTCCTAACTCGATCAGAACTCTGAAATAGAGTCCTGAACAAACTGGACTCTGCAAAATGACCTAATTTTTTAAAACAAATAGAAATAAATGAAAATAGAATAAAAACAGACTCCTGACTGGACTAGGACTCCGGGACAGAGTCCTGATCGGATTAAAACTCTAGATTTTTTTGGTATTTTCTGAAAAACAAATAAAAGAACTTGTGAAAGCAGTGAAAACAATAACAAATATGGAAATAAGACAGAGTTCTGATTCAACCGAGACTCTAAGGACAGAGTCCTCATTGAACTAGGACTCTCAGATTTTTGGATTTTCTGAGAAAACAAATGAGAGAATTTTGAAAAACAGTTAAAAACAGGATAAAATTGAAGTTTTGGTTCAGAGTCCTGATCTGATTAGGACTCTAAGAAAGAGTCCTGATTCGATCAGAACTCTAAAATTTTTTGGTTTTTTTCTGGAGGCAAATGATGAATTTTAAGCAAAGCTTTTTTTGAAAACTAGTGAAAATGAAGTGAGAAAATCAATTTTGGATAGAGTCCTACTTCGATCAGGACTCTGGGGTAGAGTCCTGATTTGATCAGGTCTCTGAGATAAAACCTCAGAATTTTGAAATTCTTTGATAAAAGAGTAATAGTTTTGGTAGATTGAAAGATTTCTGAAAGATTTTCTCAAAATTGAAATCAGGATCAGAGTCCTGATCCAACTAGGACTCTCTGAACAGAGTCCTGTTTTGACTAAAACTCTGAGTTTCTGACTCATTTTGAAAGATTTTAAAAGATTTGATTGAAAATAGATAAAATAGTTGTAAAAGATTAGAGTCCCAATCAAATTGAAACTCCAAAGAAGAGTCCTGATCCGACTGGACTCTTGAAGAAGAGTCCTGGTCCAACTAGGACTCTGAAATTTTGGCTAAAACAGAAGATTTTGAAAGGTTTTCTTCAAAGATAGGTAAAAAGGTAGTGAAAATTAGAGTTGTGATCCGACTAGGACTCTGGAAAAAGAGTCCTGATCCAATTAGGACTCTAAGATTTTTGAGAATTTTGAAGGAATCCAGAAGTGACACCACCTAAATGGGCCTCATCTGAGAATTAAAATCAATTGAAATTGAGTTTGAAATGAATCCAGGTCGTTTTCTAAGGAAGTATTTCAAAATATAAGGTCCTGGGGGTTAGAAAATGACAGAATGTTGAATAAAAACCTAGGTTTTAAAATTGTTTTTTAAAGAAAAAGTTTTAAAACTCAAATCTGGATTAAATATTTTAAAAACATGAGTGCTGGATCTCGAAAATGAGATGCAATGACATGCAATGCTATGTAGTGCAATGAAATGGTATGCCGAATGCATGCAATGATATGCAATGACACATGAAATGTAAGTACTGGATGAGGGTAAAAATTTGGGGTGTTTACAGATGCCCCTCTTTGCTACTAAGCCGGTTGTAAGCCTAGCTTAGTGGCAAAGAAAACACACCAAATTTGGATTATAAAAAATGCCCCAGTTAGATGAATCTAACTGAGTATGAAAGAATTAATCCAAGTGATGATGGTAGATATGAAATGGAGAATAAGGATAAAATTTTATTTCAAAAGAAAGTAAGATTCAGGTTTTGCCCTTAACCTGGATGGGACGGGAAATACCTCGTATGGAACGAAGCTCAGGCTTAACCCTTAACCTGACCGAGTTGAAAATGGAATACCTCATCAAAGGAGGCTCAGGTTTGTACCCTTGACCTGATTGGGTGGAAAATGGAATACCTCATCAAAGGAGGCCCAGGTTTATACCCTTAACCTGATTGGGCAGAAAATGAAATACCTCATCAAAGAAGGCTCAGGTTTATACCCTTAACCTGATTGGGCAGAAAATGGACGGAATCCTCGAAAGAAGAGACCGTGATGGAACCTTCGGATTTCCGCACAATGAATCCGATAGGGGTTTTGCAAAAGGAAGGAAATTGGGGTCCCTAAAGTTTGAAAAGGGATTGATTTTGGGCGCCTCATTGCTGAGACTAATTAACTTTTGAAATTGCCTTTTGCTGAAATTGGTGGCTTAACCTCAAGCCGAAATTGGACTGTCTATGGTGGGACAGTGGGGACACAGGGAAGTGTGCGAATCTGAGAGTCCGTGCGCTCAGATTATACCAAAGAAGGGAAGGAATCTTGAAAACTCCCGTAATCAAGTCCTAAAAGGGATGGTGTCAGGATGTGCCAAAGATGAACCTCAAGCTCTCGCTTTATGCCAGGATAACTAGAAAATATTGTCATTATGTTGAAAATTGTTGTTGATTCAAAATAATTGAAAATGATGCACATTGCTTTGAAAGTATTCTCTCTTTTCTACCTGAAGTATTACCTCCGACTGAGCTTAACTCCGTAGAATCAAGATTCGAATTCAAATTGCTTGCGATTGACTTTCTTTCAAGGAAGCTATCAATTTCCTTGATATGGACGAAAAAGAAAGTATTCTTGATATTGCGAGAGCTATTGGTGAAAGAATATTGATAAAAGAATTTCACAAAATTAAAGAAGATTCTTGATAGATTCGGTAGTCTGATATCCTGGGATTCTTTTCTCATGATGATCTTTCTGCACTCTCTTTTTAGCAGATTGGAGCTCTCTTGGATTTTTCGGGAATTACATCATCCTTCATTTTGGCGATGTCCTGACTTTTCTCTCTTTTTTTCTTGGGAAGGGTACGTCACAAACTCCTTCATCTCAGAGATGTTCCGATCCTTCTTTTCTCTCAGGGATTATCTTGATAGTTATTGGCTCATTGGTTGGGAATCTCTTGATGATAGCTGGAATCAAATATCTTTTAGGGTTTGTCGGTAGGCTCATCACACTCGCCTTTATCTCGACGGTGATCTGAACTTTCCCTGGAAGGATCTGTCACAAACTTCGTCATCTTGAAGATGATCCAAATCTTCTTTGGCCCCGAGGGTCGACTCGCTTAATTCGCCTTCATCTTGACGACAATTGAGAGATCCCTTTTGCAGATATTTAATTGCAGCTTAGGTGATTGAGGAGATATGAAAATTGAGTGGATTTTTCTGTATCACCCAGGATATTTCGACTGCTTTATTTTTCAAGAATGGTCTTTAAAAATGTGTCATTGACTGCGATCAATACCAATCACTCATGGCTTTGCAACAACATTGAATTTTCTTTGCTGGCCATATCGCGGATTTATTCTTCATCCTTTTGGTTGACCAATAAAAAGATTTTGAACTTTGAATCCTTTTTCGTGAAAGCATTGCCCTTTCGGAAGTAATAGTGGAGGTATTCTGAAGTAATAATTTTGTGCAATAAAGATTTTTGAAATCAACAAATATTTAATGACAAATTGGCAAAATTTTCTTGAAATCCTTTTGTGAAAGCGAGCATTTGAAGCACAACGTAACACATCCATGACAAAAATTCTCTTCTCCTTTCCCCAAAGGAGAAGATTCAGAAATTAGAATTGGGAATTACTCCTCTCTTCCCTGAAGAGGAGGTGTTTGCAAAACGAACTTTCTAAGAGAAATTAAGCTTTCGTCAAAACTTCCTAACATTAGGCTTCTCTTATGGAAAGGGGACCGGAATTGGTGAGGTTGGTAAATTGGTCATGAAGGAACGAGTTCATCACACTCTCCCTGAAAAGAGGGTCCTTCATGATGAAATGGCCTAGTCTGAAATTATGGGGCCACAAGGAAAGCAAGTCTCCATCGAGTCTCTCCCTATAAAAAGGGTTCCTTGTGTGAAATTTGGAATTTTGTTTTGCAAACGGTTCACAAAGACACAAGTCTCTTCAAACTCTCCCTGAAAAGGGGCTAAGTGAACGAATTGGATAGCATGCGAAAAGAGCGAGCTCCCTCGAACTCTCCCTATAAAAAGGGTCTCTCGCAAGAGAAAATAATTGAAATTGGGTATTGGGTGACTCAAAAGGGTCAAATTTTGGAAATTGGAATTTTGAAATTTGATATTTGAAATTGGAAATTGGAAATTGGAAATTGAAAATTGGAAATTGGAAATTGGAAATTGATAATTGGAAATTGGAAATTGATTGACCCGAAGGTCGAAATTGTGAATTGGTTTACTGAAAATGACATGGGTTCTATAGGGATTCAGCCTAAGAACGACATTGGTTCAATTGAGAACAACCTTGGTCCCGCAGGGGTTCGACCTACGAACTATCAATTCCATAGGAATTCAACCTAAGAATCATAGCTTAAGAAGGAATAATTCCAACTTGTGAGCTTTGAATGGACCAGGTGCTAAACTGGGTTTTTGAGAGAAGATTCGAATCGAAATTCAATTCTTCAAGGAAAACTAGATGAATTGGATTTTGAAAGACAATTCGAGTCGGAACTCGGATCTTCTAGACCAACTCACAGGATAGTTTGAGTAGAAGTTCAAACTTGTAAAGGAAAGTTAAGCGAATTGGATTTGAAAGAAAATTCGAGTCGGAACTCTGATTTTTTAGACCAATTCTGAATTGGATTTGGAAGAAGATTCGAATCGGAACTCGACTCTTCTAGACCAATTCTAGAATCTAGAGGAAAGAAAATTATACGAATTGGATTTGTAAGAAAATTCAAGTCGGAACTTGGATTTTCTAGACCAATTCTGAATTGGATTGGAAGAAGATTCGAATCGGAACTCGACTCTTCTAGACCAATTCTATAATCTAGAGTAAAGAAAATTATACGAATTGGATTTGTAAGAAAATTCAAGTCGGAACTTGGATTTTCTAGACCAATTCTGAATTGGATTTGGAAGAAGATTCGAATCGGAACTCGACTCCTCTAGACCAATTCAAGACATTTAAAGGAAAGAAAAGTTGATAAGTATAAAGATGACATTTGGGACTAGTTCAACTAGCACGAGCATCAGATTTTGGAAGAGTACCAGTACGAGCACTGGATTTTGAAAGATTACCAATACGAGCACTAGATTTTAAATGGTTACCAGTACGAGCACTGGGTTTTAAATGATTACCAGTACGAGTACTGGGTTTTGAAAGTTTACCAGCACGAACACTGGATTTTGAAAGTTTACCAGCACGAACACTGGACTCTGAAGAATTACTAATGGATTTTGATGGAAAATTTTCAGTCTTCACCCTTACGACAACTTGGGCGACTGTCGGGGCCTCAGGATTTATCCCTTATCCTGAATGGGGAGTTCAATGCAAATTGATGTAGATGAATGCAGATGAATGCGAATGAATGCATGCAAATGCAAATGAATGTAAATGGGTGCACATGCATGCAAAATGAGAGATTTGTTTGATCCTGCCTGCATACAGAATGTTTTGAAGCCAATTTTCAAAATAATGCCCCAGTATAACTGGGGAGTGAGAGTTTGGATGAAAGGATAAGTAGTTGATATTTGATGAGAATTCTCTGAGGATAACGAGGTAAAAACTGACAATGAGCTTCTTGGTTGATCAGAGAGGCACTTTGAAAAAGGTTACCCCTTATAAGAAGACATTTAAACATTTGCAAATGAGGAATATAAAAGATGATGCCAGGCCATAAGAAAAATTGACAAATTTATTAATGCATTGAAGAAAGAAATAACAAATTGATAGAAGAACTGGGACTACATTGTCCCTTCAAAATGACAAAATGATGAAAGTGACATAGTCTCGACATTGTCAATTTTTAGAAAACTTGCTCAGGATGGTCGACTGGTATCTTCCTCATCTTCAATAAGGATATTCTTGTCGATGCAATCTTGAATGATATTCTTCAGGACGAAACAATTCTCAGTGTCATGTCCCACTGCCCGATGAAATTTGCAAAATTTTCCTTTGAATCTGCCCATGATTGTTGCGGGATCAGTTGCTTTAGGTAAACGGATCATATCTTTCGCGAGCATGTATTCCAAAACACTCTCTAGTGTCTGGTCCAAAGGGGTGAACTTTCAATCCGTATTCCAATCCTTGTGCTTTGGCTTTTCTTGATCTTTCTCTTTATGCTGAGGACTAGATTGAAGAGGCCTATTATTGTTGGAGAACTTTCCTTTTTGGCCCTTGGATCCCTCTGAATAGTGATCATGATTCTTCTTATTGCTTTTGCTATCATTGGTAGAAAGAGTGAAGTGAGCCTTCGGAGATCTTACTGTATCTTTCGCGAGCATGTATTCCAAAAAACTTTCAAATATTTTATCCAAAGAGGCCATCTTGCGGTCCTGATTTCGATCATCATGTTGTACCTCTTGCCGAGTGCTTGATTTTTGCTGAGACTTGGCAAAGACAGTCGACTGGTATTCTTTCTCACCCTTAACAAAGAAATTCTTGTCGATATAATCTTGGACGATATTCTTAAAGACGAAACAATGTTCAATATCGTGCCCCGTTGTTTGGTGGAATTTGCAGAAGCGGTCTTTCCATTTCCCTAGGGCGACCAGAGGATTAGCAATTCTTGGAAGCTTAACCATTCCTTTGCTCAGCATGTATTCAAGGACCTCTTCGAGGGGCTGATCTAGAGGAGTGAATTCGCGATCGTAACCCCAACCGTCATATTTTTTCTTCTCTTTCTGTTGACTCAATTTTTCACTCTGCTTTAAAGATTTCTCTTTCTGACCTGTATGATTGCCTTTGTTATTTTTTCACCCCTCGCGGTGGGCCTTGACAGAATTTGTCTTTTTTGAATCTTGATCATTACTGACGGGAGTGATGCTCTTGTAGAAATCTTTGCTCGTGAAGACCTTCTTGCCCTTATCGCGGGCCTGCAAATCTTTAATCCTTTTTGTCATTTCCTTCAGCTGTGTTGGGACCGGATCATCCATTGCTTGACTTTTCAATTTATAGGTTGTCCCTTGCCTATGAGGAGATCTTTGAAGTGCTTGCCAGACTTCATACTCTTCATCAGTGCCACCTACCGATTCTGATTCATCAGATGCATCCTCGTGTTGGATATGTTTCTTGGATAGTTTTAAAACATTCTTGGCTGACCGGCCTTTTGCCCTCTGCTTGACCTGGATCTTTTCTGTACTAGCTTCAGCTTGTTCAGTCGACATTTTGGTCATCATCTCTTTGAACATAACATATATCTGGGGATCAACATCATCCTTTGCTTGCTGACCCTGACTTCTAGCTGATCGAGGTGAGTCCATTTCCTCTTCTGAAGCGATCGAGTATGCCACACCTTCGATTGATGAGGTTTTGTTTCCGGATCTTGTATAAACCATCAAGTATCATAAATATTCTCCTGAATGTTGTTGATGCTCTTTGCAAGGTAGAACTGATGATTAGGCTTTTGAAGGAAATTTGGTTGGAGGAAAATATTTGTTAAGAATTTTGGTAGACAATTGAAATAATATCCCATTACTAGGGATTGAGTCGTCGCTGGAGTTACGACAATTGCACTGTTATTCTTTGCAAAATAAACAACTGAAAATATGCCTTGTTACCTAGGCGAGGTCGTCAAACCAAGATGAACTGAAGATTAAAGGATTTTTATTGAGAATATAATTTTAATAATACACTTGACAAAGGGGGGGGGGCAGACAATTTTCCACCACTCCTGATAATCAGAGGACACTCGAGGACCAGGAAAAATAGTGAGAGTGACAAAAGAATCCCAGCCATGTCTGGAAGAATGATATGCTCCGGACCACTGATCTGATGTGAGATCGAATTCTGGAAGAACCACTGCTAGTGGACGAATCTCTACGTGCTTCTGCCTCTAAGAGAACTGCCTGACACACCGCTCTGGATGATAGTATGCACAGAAAAATGGGCCAAGTAGTCTGAACCGCTTGTCGTAAGCGTAAGTATATTTGGGAGGTAATTCCTGACGATCAAAGTAGTCCCATACGACTTCTTCCTCCTGAAGGTTGTCGATCAAGAATCGGTATCGCGCAACTGGCAGAAGCTTTTTACCATTGTATCTGAAGGAACTGGCTCGGGTTGGCACATGTCGGAGGAACCAGGATTGCAATGCATAAGTGCACCCTTCGACTAGAATTGATTCTTCGAGTGCGAAACGGGTCAACCCTCGGTATAAAAAGGCGAGTGCGGTCATGGCTATCGAGAGGCGGCTGGTCTGTCGACTTCCCCACCTCCTTAAAAGCTGAACTATTCTGATATCCATATAATTCCGTCCATTGGGAAAAAAAGCCAATGCCACTGTGCACAGAACCATCGCATGCTGAATTCTTTCTCGAGTTGTACTGGACAACGAGCTGACTTCTATGAATATCCCATACTGTCTGTAGATTTCGAGCCGGTCCACATATTCATTTCCATCTTCTTCAATCAAAGGCCAAGACTTGCGTCCCGTCATGCGAGCTAAGGCATCTTTAGGGTCCAGACCCTTGACATTAATCAAAAATTGTTTCTCCAATGGATCTCCAGGCTGACCGGCTGCCTCGGGCAATCTCATGATTTCTGAAAATTCATCCATCAGTATTGTCATCTCGCCCCACGGGAACCAGAAGGTAGAAGTGCTCGGATTCCACCGTTCTGCTAGTGTATGGATCAAGTTGTCGTTGACTGTCTGCTTTCCCACTGCGGACACCAGTTCTAACCCACAATCGTCCAAGTAGTCCGGAAATATACGAGAGAAATTCTTGAACCATAAATAGTACCACCGGGGAAAGAAGGATCCGGTGCTGAGAACTCGATGCTCGGGAAGACTTTGTCGCACCTCGTAGGAGATGTGACCCTCAGGGAAGACTGAATCAAGCTGACTGGATGCCATCAGACTGGAAAACATGGAAAATTGGAATAAGACTTGGGAAAATACAGGAAATTTGAGGGAAATGCACGCAGGATAAAAATAAAGTAGAAAATTCGAGATCCAGAAGAAAGGAAAGATGGGAAATCACCTGGAGTTTTGAAGGAAATTAAGGGAAATTTGGAAAATCGTCCAGGGTTTGATGAAATATGAAGAAATAAATGGAAAATGAAGTATTTGGAAAATCGTCCAAGGTTTAAAACATGGACAGTACATGGACATAGATTGGGGGAATTTTGAGAAAATCGTCCAGTATTTTAGAAAATTGGGAAAATATGGAAAATAAAAAGGAAATAACACATTCAGTCACATTCTGCATAAACAAGTATGCACATACAGCATTCCCTAAAAGCTGACTCTAGATGCACAAATTTTGAAATAGTTGTAGGACCTTAATCCTAACTCTAAGGTTCAGATCAACTGTATCCAATCCAGTTATGCCTATATACTCAAGCCAAGGCTCGATGTACGTGGCATAAAATCAAATTCTCCGGTTCTAGGTTCAAGTTTTCCAACATCCTTGAGCACCTGCCGATATACGTTGGACTATGGCCCTTGGTACGTGGCAGGGGGGTTTTCACCCAAATAAGTGGCCCAGTTGTGAGGCTCTGTCCCGAACTATGGTTCTGGAAGAGAGCCCAGCAACGTGAAGACCGGTACAATATAGGTGGGGTGATTTTTGAAATATGAGCACATGCAAGAAAACAGAGGGCTCTAAGTCCTAAAGAGATAGAATTTTGAAATATTTGAAGAAGCAAACATTGTTTTCATACAATTCCTAAATTGAGGAGTGTTGTATTAGACCTAAGTCTATGTGAGCATGAATAATTCTCCTCAATATGGTCCTACCAAACCATACCTAGTCTATATGCATTCCATGTCAGCTGGGTTCAAGTCTAGGCTCCTAGGTTCACATGATATCATAAAGCAAAGCTGACATTCCATGGAAATTGATTTTGACAATTTGAACTAAGTAGAGCATTAGATTGATCAGGCAAAGACAGGTCCCATCACGGTCGCCAAACCTGTTATCATCGCAAAATTTTTAACTTTTGCGAGTCAAACTGACCTTTGAAATAGTTTTTGAAAATAACTCGCCTCCGTTTTTAAAATGCGGGAAAATTCCATAGAATGGGGCTCGCCTGTCGGTACGAGGTTCGACCGTTCCTGCCACCTTTAACAGGGGTAATCGAACCAAGGATCAATCTACTGCTCTGCTCTATTCAACTTGTCTAAATCATATTCTAATTTCTAAATGCACATAGAATCAAGCATGTGCTATGAATTTTCTGAAAATGCATATTTGAAAACATGATGTTTGCTTTGAATAACTGAAACACTTAGAATAGATATCACATGGAAAATCGTGAATTGGGATTTGAAATGTACTTCTGAGAAAAGTAAAAATCGGTTTTTGAAGAAATCTTGAGATTTTGTGAAAATGTGAAATAACTTTGAAAAACTTGATTTCTTTGAATTCAAACTTTGAAATTGAAAATATAACTTAGAAAAATCGAACTTGGAACTCGGGAAATATCATTGGCAAATTAATATTTTGAGAAAATCGATTTTTGAATAAGACTTAGGAAATTTTTGAGAAAAATAAACTTCTTTGAATTGAAATTTGAATTGGCATTGGCAAATGCATGAAATGAATGAATATGGATTTGAGGAATTGAGAAAATTCTTTTTTTGTATTTTTTAGAAATGCTGTGCATTTTTGAAGTTAGCCTAAGAGTGTAGGTTGAATGTGGGTAATGTGAAGATCATAAATCTGGGTATCATTCATATTCTGACTATGGCCATAAATATGAATTCCACCAAGTTTATAAACTTCATAAAAGCTAGTGTATGTGCCATTCGTGTAGACCATAGTGATTTTGAATATGCATGAATCATCATCCATCGCACATTAACATTATTTTAAAAAAAAAAATAAACTATATGCAATGTTGCCTAAGCTAAGCAGAAAATATAAATTTTTATTCCAAAGTTTAATTTAGTTTACATCACTATTGAAATTTAAATACATGAAAAATAAAGTCTTCAATGTACCTGCAAAACTAGAAAACTTTGTTTGAGATGATATGTTGGCTTTTTTAGATTTATCCAGCAATATCAGGAAATTGCTGGATTTTGTTAGATATAAGCCTTTTTCATGAATCCCTTAAATAAAAATTGATAAAATATGAAATAAGATTGAATAAATAAGGAAGATAAGATATGAAATTTCGAAATTGGGGTCAAAATGACCAAAATACCCCTAATAACAAGACTATGGCCTTGAAATTAGGGTTTCTAGAAAGATATTTGATAAATGCAAGTTTTAAAATACAAATAAAAATAAATCAAACTAAATATGCTATGACCTGATTAAAAATATGAAAATTAGGGTTAGGAATTTCGAAATTTAGGTCAAATGACCAAATTGCCCTCGATAGCAAGACTATGGCCTTGAAATCAAGGTTTTCTGAAATAGATTTTGGTAAAAACTTAGGTTTTATGCACTAAATGAAATCAAATGAGCATCAAATTAAACCTAAAGCATCCTAATATGATTATGAACATGGTTAAACCCTAAAAACATGAAATTACACACGAAAATCAAGAAATATCATGACTTTGGCAGTGTTTTTGGATCTTTCAGGAACCCTATTTTGCAATTCAAGTCATTCAAACATCAAACGGATTCTAAAAATCCTCAAAATTGGTACCTGCCCTTGTTATAACCCTAATTTTGAATTAGAATTATAAAAATATTTTTTTGACATTAAATTAACCCAAAAATTGCATCAAACCCTAAAAATATGCTATTTTTGACCTAGTTCACCAACCAGTTTTAGAATTAGACCCGAATCAGGGGTCAATCTTTCATGAAAATATATGAAATTTTACAGAGATAAACTACGAAGAAAAACAGAGATTTTCCAATTTACAGATCGGAAAAAGAATCTCCGGTTAGCGAGAAACCCTTCCGGCAATCTGAACTAAAATCTAACAAATCTAACAGGGGTTAAAACAGATACTTTCAATTAATAATTTTGAGATAAATAGAAATACTGATCTAAAATATCTGATATTTTAGCAATAAACAGTAGACAGAAAAATAATAATACTCACTTTTTACAGATCATGAATCAAATCTGTGGTTTGGAATTTATGAATAACACAAGTCTGATTAGGGTTTTGGTAAACCCTAACGAGTTTTAAATTGAAAATCAGAGTCTCTGACAGAGGAAAAATACTAAACAGCAATAAAAAATTCTTCACATTTCACAGTAGCTAGATCTAATCAATATGAATCCATGGCACTTTACAGATCTAAAATCGGATATAGGATGAGAAAAATATCATCACAGCAAGTTACCTTCTTGATTTTAACAACGATTTTAAAGTTTTAAAAACCCGACTTGATGTCTGATTTTTCTGACAGGGTTCCCGAAGTTCAAAATCTCTGATTTTTTTACAGTAGTTTAATCACTTATGCATGCATCACATATAAAAAAATCAAAAATTAACAACACATATTTCAATCCGAAATAGCATGCTCTTTTCTGTTCTAAACTAAAAACACACAGAAATCTAAGAAACTTGAGAAAATATGCATTAACTAATGAAAACAATAAAATAAACCATAAAACAGTAAAATAAAATTGATTTCTATACTGAAAAACGTGTAATAAACATGAATAAGCAAAGAAATAAATAAAATACAGGGAATTCATGGCTGGAGTTTGCTTTCACCTTTGAAATCATGGATTTAACCCATTTAACGGGTAAATCTCACGTTTCGTCGGTTAAGAACATGAAAAACGTACCTCTCATCAATTCTAATGGATTAGAATCCTTGAACTCACCCTCAAACTGAGTTAGATCATCTTCTTGGGTCGATTTTCGGTTCTTAGATGAAATCCATGGTTAAATCCATGAACACAAGAGTTTCCATGGTGAAATCTATTGAAAAATCATAAAAACTAATAAAATAATAATAAAATAATATTAAATAAACTCACCTTGGGGCTGCAGCTGCAATGGAGTAAGGTAGAGGTGCTGGAGAGGAAAGAGAGGCCACAAAAATTTGAGAGAAAAAAAAGCCCTTTTAGGTCCCCTATTTATAGTAATTGTTTTAGGTTTTTAAAAGTCACAATTTTGAAAATTTTGGACTCTCCCAAGGGGGGCGATTTTTGTAGAGGATTACCTATATACCCCTAGCCTAAATTATCCTAAATAAAGCCTAATTAATCCCTAGCTAATCCTAAAAAATCCCCAAATGTGATGCCACTTGGCATTTTCCACATTTGAGTTTTAAAACACCTTTTAAAAACCTTTAAAAACACTAGTTTTAAAAACTAACTTTCAAAATGAGTTTTCAAAATAAATTTTAACTCTTCTAAACCCCTAACACTAATCAAGACACTGACTAACCCTAGTCTAGCCCTGACTTACTCGAATATGGCGCCATCCCGAGTGGGCCCTACTTGAGTTTTTTTTTTTTAAAAAACGATTTTAAAACCTGAAATTGAAGGAGTTTTCAAAAAGGATTTTCAAAAGCAATCTTAAAATTAGAATTTTTGAAATAGCATAGGGTTCTAACCGAGTCAGAATTCTTCTGGATATGGTGCCAACTGAGTGGGGCCACATCGAGTTTTGGAAATTTTGAAATAAACACTGAAGACGGCTTTGAAAAGGGGTTAAAATCAATATTTGAAATTCAAGATTTTTGAAAATAGAGTCTCAGGTGAACTGGAACTCCGGGTTAGAGTCCTGAAATCTTAGGACTCTGAGATTTTGGGTTTTAAAAGCCAAATGAAAGGTTTTTGAAAGATTTTATCAGAAAATGGTGAAATGAGTTAAAAAAACACAGTCAGGGTTAGACTCCTAACTCGATCAGAACTCTGAAATAGAGTCCTGAACTAACTGGACTCTGCAAAATGACCTAATTTTTGAAAACAAATGGAAATAAATGAAAATGGAATAAAAACAGACTTCAAAACAGACTCCTGACTGAACTAGGACTTCGGGACAGAGTCCTGATCGGATTAAAACTCTAGATTTTTTTGGTATTTTCTGAAAAACAAATAAAAGAACTTGTGAAAGCAGTGAAAACAATAACAAATATGGAAATAAGACAGAGTTCTGATTCAACCGAGACTCTAAGGACAGAGTCCTCATTGAACTAGGACTCTCAGATTTTTGGATTTTCTGAGAAAACAAATGAGAGAATTTTGAAAAACAGTTAAAAACAGGATAAAATTGAAGTTTTGGTTCAGAGTCCTGATCTGATTAGGACTCTAAGAAAGAGTCCTGATTCGATCAGAACTCTAAAATTTTTTGATTTTTTTCTGGTAGGCAAATGATGAATTTTAAGCAAAGTTTTTTTTGAAAACTAGTGAAAATGAAGTGAGAAAATCAATTTTGGATAGAGTCCTACTTCGATCAGGACTCTGGGGTAGAGTCCTGATTTGATCAGGTCTCTGAGATAAAACCTCAGAATTTTGAAATTCTTTGATAAAAGTGTAATAGTTTTGGTAGATTGAAAGATTTCTGAAAGATTTTCTCAAAATTGAAATCAGGATCAGAGTCCTGATCCAACTAGGACTCTCTGAACAGAGTCCTGTTTTGACTAAAACTCTGAGTTTCTGACTCATTTTGAAAGATTTTAAAAGATTTGATTCAAAATAGATAAAATAGTTGTAAAAGATTAGAGTCCCAATCAAATTGAAACTCCAAAGAAGAGTCCTGATCCGACTGGACTCTTGAAGAAGAGTCCTGATCCAACTAGGACTCTGAAATTTTGGCTAAAACAGAAGATTTTGAAAGGTTTTCTTCAAAGATAGGTAAAAAGGTAGTGAAAATTAGAGTTGTGATCCGACTAGGACTCTGGAAAAAGAGTCCTGATCCAATTAGGACTCTAAGATTTTTGAGATTTTTGAAGGAATCCAGAAGCGACACCACCTAAATGGGCCTCATCTGAGAATTAAAATCAATTGAAATTGAGTTTGAAATTAATCCAGATCGTTTTCTAAGGAAGTATTTCAAAATATAAGGTCCTGGGGGTTAGAAAATGACAGAATGTTGAATAAAAACCTAGGTTTTGAAATTGATTTTTGAAAGAAAAAGTTTTAAAACTCAAATCTGGATTAAATATTTTAAAAACATGAGTGCTGGATCTCGAAAATGAGATGCAATGACATGCAATGCTATGTAGTGCAATGAAATGGTATGTCGAATGCATGCAATGATATGCAATGACACATGAAATGTAAGTACTGGATGAGGGTAAAAATTTGGGGTGTTTACAGTGCTATAACTTTTCTGAAAATGCAGATTGAAAACATGATGTTTGCCTTGAGATTTGAAATACTTGGAAAATTCTTGGAAAAGAAGTCCTTGGAAAATCGTGAATCATGATTGAGAGAATGTTTCTCAGAAAGTGAAAATCAACTTCTGAAGAAATATAAGGGTTTTGTGAAAATCGATTCTAAGAAATTTGGAATAACTTTGGAAAAACTTGATTTCTCTAAATTTAAACTTTGAAATTGAAAATATAACTTAGAAAATTGAATTTTGAACTTGAGAAACACTTGAAATGTCCTTTGAAAACTCAATGTTTTTGAGAAAATCGATTTCTATATTAAACTTAGAAAATTTTGAGAAAATCGATTTCTTGGAATTGGAATTGGAATTTGCAAATGAATGAAATGAATGAATATGGATTTGAAAGACTTGATTTTGAGGAATTGAGAAAATCCTTTTTGTATTTTTGAGAAATGCAGTGCATTTTGAAGTTAGCCTAAGAGTGTAGGCTGAATGTGGCTAATATGAAGATCACAAATCTGGGTCTCATTCATATTCTGACTATGGTCATAAATACGAATTCCACCAAGTTTGTCAACTCTATAAGAGCTTGTGCACGTGCCATTCATGTAGACCATGGTGAATTTATAAAAATATTCATGTGAATAACAAGCATAATATTATATCAAAGTTCAAACTATATGCAATGCAAATCCTAATCTAAGCAGAAATTGAAATTCTTATTTCAAAGTTTACATTTAATTTACATCACTAATTGAATTTACATACATAAAAATAAAGTCTTCAATGTCTCTGCAAAACTAGAAAACTTGTTAATGAAGATATGTTGGCTTTTCTAGATTTATGCAGTAATATCTGGAAATTACTGGATTTCTCTAGATATAAGTCTTTTTCCATGATTCCTTGATATAAACTTAATTAAATATAAAATAAAACTAAATAAATAATAAAGATGAGATTTGAAAATTCAAAATTAAGGTCAAAATGACCAAAATACCCCTGATAGCAAGACTATGGCTTTAAAACAAGGGTTTTCAGAAAGATATTTTGTAAAATGCAAGTTTTGAAATTCAAATGAGGATGAATTAAACCAAATATGATATGACATGATTAAAAACATAAAAATTAGGGTTTAGAATTTCGAAATTTAGGTCAAATGACCAAATTGCTCCTGATAGCAAGACTATGGCCTTGAAATCAGGGTTTTCTGAAATAGATTTTAGTAAAAACTTGGAATTTATGATTGAAAATAACATAAAATCAAACATGAAACATCCTAATATGATTTTAAACATGAACAAACCCTAAAAACATGAACTTATACACGAAAATCAAGAAATATTACAAAAATCACAATTTTGGCAGCGTTTCTGGATCCTGCAGGTACCCTGTTTTGCAATTTGATTGATTCAAGCATCAAATGAGTTTCAAAATTGATAAAAATCAAAATCTGCACTTGTTACCACCCTAAAACCGAATTGGAATCATAAAAATATATTTTTGACATCATTCCAATTCAAACATTACATTAAAACCCTAAAATAAGCTATTTTCACCCATGTTCATAGACCAGTTTCAATGTTAGACCCGAATCAGGGGTCAAATCACCATGAAAGTTTCTAAAATTTTACAGACGTAAACTAGACAGAAAAACAGAAATTTTCCTTTCTACAGATTGGAAAAAACATCTTCGATGAGGGAGAAACCCTTCTGGAAATCTGGACTTAAATATAACGAATCTAACATTGGTTAAAATAGATACTTCCGGTTGAAAATACAGAAACAAATATCAAACTTCATAAAAAATCCTTGAAATTTCAGCAGTAAACAGTAGACATAAAAATAATGAATTTTTTTTTTACAGATCATGAATCGAATCTACGGTTTGAGATCTATCATTACAAGTCTGATTAGGGTTTTGGTAAACCCTAACGAGTTTTAAATTTAAAATTTGACTCTCTGACATAGGAAAAATACTAAACAGAGACAAAAATTATTAAAATTTTACAGTAAATAGTTCACATCAATATGAAGCCACTTCACTTTACTGATCTCGAATTGGATATCGGATGAGAGAAATAACACAACTGCAATTTACCTATGAATTTCAACAATGATTCTAAATGATTGAAAATCACAGTTTAATCTTTTATTTTTTTAACAGGGTTCCCGAATCCCAAAACATCTGATTTTTTTACAGTAGTTCACTGACTTATCCGTGTATCACATATAAAAAATAAAAAATTCACAGTGAGTACTTCAATACGAACTAACATGCTCATTGCTGATCTATGTTTAAAACACACAGAAATTTAATAAAACTCAATAAAACATGCTTTAATCAATGAAAATAATAAAAAAATACTTAAACAGCAAAACAAAACTAATTTATATGCTGGAAAACGTGTAATAAATATGAATAAGTAAAAAAATAAATAAAACACAGGGAATCCATGGCTGAAATTAATATCTACCTTTGAAATCATGGATTTAACCCATTTGACAGGTAAATCTCACGTTTCTTTGGTTAAGAACTTAGAAAACATACCTTTCATCAATTCTAACGGATTAGAATCCTCGAAAACAGCATGGAATATGTTTAGATCATCTTCTTGGATTGAACTTGAGGTTCTTGATGGTGATCCCATAGTTTAAACCATGAAAAGGGAGGTGCCAATGGTTAAATCCATTGAAAAATCATAAAAAAATAATAAAAACTATCAAAAACCACTAAAGAATCCTACCTCGGATGGTGCAGCAATGGAGGGAGCATCTGGGTGGAGAGAGAAGGTCCAAGAAATTGCTGAAAAAGCCTTAGGGGTCGACCTCCCCTCTAGCCTCTTTAAATAGAAAAAGAATTAGGTTAAAAAAAAAGCTAACTAATTCTAATTTTGTCTCTTTTAAAAACCTATCTCAAACAATTAGTGGGGGGCGATTTTTCCTAATTAAATTTGACTTTTGACCTTCCTAATTAAGTCCTTAACTAACCTAAGACTCCTAATTAGACCTTTAATTGACCTAAAAACCCCAAATGTGGCGCCATTGGGGTGTTTCCAAAAAAACCTACTTTTTAAAAGTTTAAAATCAAAGTTAAAAACTAGAGTGAAAATAGGAGTTTTTAAAATTAAATTTTGACTCACCTAGACATATAACCTAGGTAGGACACTGACTAATCCTAGTCTAACCCTGACTTTTACAAATGTGGCGCCACCTTGAGTGGGCTCCACTTGAATTTTCAAAAACGATTTTAAAACTTGAAAATGAGAGGTTTTTCAAAAGATATTTAAAAGTGGACTTTGAGATTGAAAGTTTTGAAATAGAACAGAGTTTTGACTGGGTCAGAACTCCTCCAGATATGGTTCCAACTGAGTGGGACCCACAATCAAAGTTTTGAAAAGTTGAAATAAAGACTGAAAATATCTTTAAAAAGGGGTTAAAATCAACACATGGAATTCAAAGGTTTAAAAATAGAGTTCTAATCGAACTGGAACTTCGGGCTAGAGTCCTGAAACTTTAAGACTCTGAGATTTTAGATTTTTGAAATCCAAATAAAGAAGTTTTTAAAAGATTTTATCAGAATTGGTAAAATAAGGCAGAAAATGCAATCAGGGTTAGAGTCCTAACTCAACTGAAACTCTGAAATAAAGTTCTAAATCAACTAAGACTCTACAAAATGACCTAAATTTTAAAAAACAAATGAAAAGAGTAAAAATAGAAGTAAAAACAGACTCTAGAACAGACTCCTGACTGGATTAGGACTCTGGGACAGAGTCCTGATCGGACTGAAACTCTCGATTTTTTTGGTATTTTCTGAAAAACAGATGAAAGAACTCATGAAAACAGTGAAAACAATAACAAATATTGAAATAAACCAGAGTTCTGATTCAACTGAGACTCTGAAGACAGAGTCCTAATTGAACTAGGACTTTCAGATTTTTGGATTTTCTAAGAAAACAAATGAGAGAATTTTGAAAAACAGTTAAAAATAGGATAATACTGAAGTTTTGGTTCAGAGTCCTGATCTGATTAGGACTCTGAGAAAGAGTCCTGATTCGATCAGAACTCTAAGAATTTTTTGGTTTTCTGATAAGCAAATGATGAAATTTAAACAGAAATTTTGAAAATCAGTGAAAACAGAGTGAGAAAACAAACTTTGGATAGAGTCCTGATTTGATCAGGACTCTGGGGCAGAGTCCTGATTCTATCACGACTCTAGGATAAATTCCTAGAATTTTGAAATTCTTTGATAAAAGTGTAATAGTTTTGATAGATGAAAAGATTTTTTTGAAAGATTCTCTCAAAATTGAAATCAGGATCAGAGTCCTGATCCAACTAGGACTCTTTGAACAGAGTCCTGTTTTGACTAAAACTCTGAGTTTTTGACTCATTATGAGAGATTTGGTTTAAAACAGGTAAAAATAGTGACAAAAGATAGAGTCTTAATCCGACTGAAACTCTGAAAAAGAGTCCAAATTCGACTGGGATTCTTAAAGAAGAGTCCTAATCCAACTAGGACTCTGGGATTTTGGCCAAAACGGAAGATTTTAAAAGGTTTTCTCCAAAAACGGGTAGAAAAGGTAGTAAAAAGTAGAGTTCTGATCCGACTGAGACTCTGGAAAAAGAGTCCTGATCCAATTAGGACTCTAAGATTTTGGCCAAAATGAAGGAAATGGACAAGGGATATGACCATAACTGGTTTAAAATCAAAATAGAGTTTTGAAAATGTTTTAAAAAGATAAAAAGATAAAAGATAGAGTCCTGATCCAACTAGGACTCTGAAATTTTTGAGAAATTTGTTAAATGAAGGAATCTAGAAGCAACACCACCTATATGGGTCTTATCTGAGAATTGAAATCAGTTGAAAATTGAGTTTAAAACAAATCCAGATTGTTTTCTGAGAAAAACAATTCAAAATATAAGGTCCTGGGGGTTGGCAACTGACAGAATGTTGATTAAAAACCCAGGTTTTAAAATTGATTTTGAAAGAAAAGTTTTAAAACTCGAATCTGGATTAAATAGTTTAAAAACAGGAGTGTTGGATCTCGAAAATGAGATGTAATGACATGCAATGCTATGCAATGCTATGCAGTGCAATGAATTGGTATGCAGAATGTATGCAATGACACATGAAATGTAAGCACTGGATAAAGGTGAAAATTTGGGGTGTTTACAATGCAATATGGCAGCGAGGCAAGAGATCATGTTTTTTATCTTTCTGACGATCATAGGATTTTTAAATCTCAATTGGATTGAGATGTTTTGTGACTTGTGTATGGAAATGATCCAATGATTTTTTATATATTTTAATCTATGTTGGAATGATATTGCATTTTATTTTAATTCATGTGGTGTCAAATTACCGATAGAATTGTTTAATGTGCAGACCTGGATCCAAGTCTAAATCAAAGTTGGATCCAATCCAGTTCAGGGTTATTAGTTTTTGTAAGCCATTGAAGGTTATCTGATTTGAAAACCCAAAACTATTTCCATTGTATATCGATCATCTTATTCAAGTTGGATTGTATTTCAAAGAAAAAAATTGGTTGAAAACTTTCACTTATTTCAAATTAAAAATTCTGGAGCGTTAGAGAGAGAAAGAGAGGACAACTTGAGAGAGGGATAAGAGAAATGAGAGAGAGTTAGAGTTTATATAGGCCTCAACCCAACATCTATCAATAAAGGTCGTACAGGGCCTTGAATAGGCCCAAACAACCATCAATAATGGGTCAGGGCTAGCCAAAATGGCCAGCCATAAAAGCCCAAATGGTTGGCCAAAGAGGGTTGCCAAAAAAAGCTGAAAAGGGCAAAATGAGGTCCAAAATGACCCTAATAAAGACAAGACCATCCAAAAAAAATCAAATAGTCAACAATCAAAGCAAAGGGCCTCTCTTGGGCCATTTGGACCTTTAATGCCTAAGCAAGAACATTATGCAGGGTCCAAATAGATCAAGATAAAAACTAAAGAGATTCAAAGAGGATTCATTGCAAAATCAATAACAGTTTTAAGGCTTGATCAAAGGTCGGTTTTAGACTTAGGAATTAAATTCATCCCAAGTACTAAAAAGATTGGTCCAAACCCAAGTCCAAGGTTAGAGGTCAAGAGACAAGGTCCAAGGTCCAAGAGATGCACAAGCTCAAGATCTAATGTCCTTTAAAATACCACCTCTCTATGTAAGGACAAAAAAGTTCTTACAACTTTCAATATGGGTCTAAAGTTTTAGGAAAGGCAAGAAACTCATAATCTTAGGGAAATAAGAAAAATGCATAGGGAACTTAGAAATAGTTTTGAGCCAAATCCAACATTCTCCCATGTTAATCAAAACTAAGAAGAAGACTCAAGAGGCTATTCGTGAAGATTCAGTGCACAAATAAAGGTATTTTTTGGGTTTGAACATCCACATTAGTACTACTTAGTCTTAGTCAATTTGGGACTCTAATAGCGTTAGCCTTAAATTGAGAATCCTAATTGACTTTTCAAATACCATGAAATATAATTTTACTTCAGGTGGTCTTAGTATGTCTACCAATATATAGAGGTTGCACATTAAGGGTCTTGCGTTGTATCCTAGTTTCATGAGTGTTTTAGAGACAAAGTCTAAGTCACATAGAAGGTAACCCCCACATTTACACTCACATAGGTAAGTTTATCATGGGTGTAACTCTGTTTGAAACACCTTCGCTATAAGGCCTATGAACCTTATTTAGAGTTCAATTTTAGCTCAAACTTTGTATAGAAGTTTCAAGCACTTGACATCAGGAATGAGAAAAAATTAAGTGTTCAATTCAACCACTCGGAGACTTGTTCTTCTCATTGAACCACTAGGAATAGTTTGACCTTTATCATGTGGTTGAGTTTTCATCAATGTTGATTGCTTTTATAGACTTTAACCTTGTTTCTCTCGATATGTTAAAGACAATATCTCGAGAAAGTTTCTTTGTCAATGGATCCATTAGGTTTTGAGAAGATTTCATATATTCAATTGAGATTACTTGTTTTTTTAGTAAATTATTTACATAATTGTGCTTTAGACTAATATGTCTAGATTTTTTACAATAGATATTACTTTTTGCTTTGCATATAGTTATTTGATTATTGCAATACATAGCTATCAGAAGTACAGACTTATCTCCTAATTGTATCGCCATTAAGATATTTTTTATCCACTCAACTTCCATGCTAGTTGATGCTAGTTCTCTCAACTTTGCTTCTATTGCAGAATGAGTTATCACAGTTTGCTTCTTGGATTCACAAGCAATTATTTTAGATTCAAAGATAAATATCCAACCACTTATTGATAATGACTCATTAGAATCAAAATTTTAGTTTGCATCATTCTACCCTCCAAAATCAACATATTATTTATCATATAATATCTTATAATCTAAAGTTCCACTCAAGTACTTTAGGATTTGATATATAGCATTTCAATGTTCTTATCCTGGATTACTAGTCTATATATAACGCCTTGAAATTTTCAACTCGAAATAAAGTAAAATTTTAACCTAAATTTTATTTTTTTAAATGTAATACCACAAAATTAGTTGGGGGTTAGAGTTGGATAACTCTAGCGGGTTATAGAAATGTAAAGTCTAAGTTAAACTGGATCTAAGTTCTACTAGAACTTGGATCTAGGTCCGTATCCAAAGTAATTTCAACAAAATAACTACTTTAAAGAATCATAACCATACATAACCTAATGATAAATCATATATTTTTAAAAGGATGATAACATGTTCACAATGTAAAAGAAATAAAAAACATCTCAGTCTGACTAAGATGGACAGAAGTTCCTAAGACAAGGAGTGGTAGAAGCATGGTTCCGGACCTCACCACCATATTGTACCATCACAATTGTTCACTTGTCACCTACATCCCCATGAAATGCGGTCATACTCTTTCGAGCAGGTAAGATAAATCAAATATTATAAAGTTTGAACAACATTCATCACAATATGATATCATAGCTTAGCAGTTTAACAAATCATGATCTCACAAGCATAACAGTTAACATAATCATGATCTACCCCAAACATAACCACTAAAACTACATAGCTCAACATTGTAAATAGTTATACATTGATATGCCAACATAATATTTGTTTTTCTTCATTACACCTTCGAGTACATGGAAGGTGAGTCATATAATCTGTTGAGGTTGCTACAAGTATTGGTTAGGCTATATGTTTTATTTTCATGTAGTTTTTAACAGGCCGAATCTCATCCCCAGATGGGCGGTTAGTGATCGGGTGTAAACACCCCAAATTTTCCTCATCCATTCTCAAATAACCCTCCTCGTGCAGTGCCAACCCTGTTAGGTCAGTGTAGGAGTCAAACCCCAAGTCAGTTTCAGAAAATCACCATTTTACCAACTTTTATTAGGAAAATTACCATTTTACCCCTAAGTCATCCCAGACCCCAGTCAGTCGGAGTCAACCAAGCTCATTGGTCAGTTCAGAACATTTAGAATATCAATCATTTCAAGCTCATCTGAGCTCACAATGAACAAACCATTTCCATTTCTGACAATTCCTGCCAAAAATGGGATCATTTCTTCATAAATGAGCTCATTTCTCACTCAAATCCAAGCCGATTGTCTCCGAGTCAGTCATTCACAGTCAGTCATATTCTCCAGAGTCTAGCGTAAGCTCACCAGAAGTTCGAGTGCTCCAGTTTCAGTTCAAAACCATTTCTAAGTGTCCAGGAGCCCATTTTAGTCCATTTCAGCTCTTTCAGCTGAAATTGAGTTGAGTTCAGTCAGTTGAGCTAGTGTTTGAGCCTCAATTTTAGTTCATCTCAGTATTACTGGCCTTTGTTTCAGCTCAAACCTAGTTCAGGTTCGTAATTCACTTCATTCCAGTGATCATTCCGTACCATTTCTATAAAAATGACAGATTTTCTTGAAAATTCAGTCAGAAAGGTCAGTTGAGTCAGTATTTGGTTAGTTCACTTGAGTTCTGAAACTCTAAAACCCAGCTCAATCTGGCTCATTCCAGTTGATTTAAGCTCAAACCCTGATTTTCAGTGTCACTCTGACCCAGTAGAGTCCCAAAAACCATTTCTTGAGCTATTTTGCAAATTTTTTCAATTTTAATGCTTTTTAAACTGCTACAAGTGTCAATCGGGGTCTGACATCCAAAATTCTTTATTTAGGGGCTGCATTTCGCATATCATTTCTCATCATTTTATATCATTTCTCAGCATTTCATAACATTTCATCACATCACATTTCATTTCATTTTTGAAGTCCAGAACTCCAGTTTTATAAATTTCAATCCAGATCGATTTTTAAAAGCTTTCATAAATCAATTTCAAACACCGGGTTTCCAAAATTGACATTTTTACCCCCGAGATTCTAAATTTGGAAATATTTTCTTGAGAAAAACAATCTGGATTTATTTCAAACTCAAATTTTCAAATTCTACATTGGATTTGCTTCGCAATGGGGTATTAAACTTTAAAATCCGAGCTCATTTCAAAAACTGTCAAAAATAGCTCGTTTCGTTTTGAAAATATTTTCTCGAGAAAAACAATCTGGATTTTTTTCAAAATTAAATTTTCAAATTCTACATTGGATTTGCTTTGCAATGGGGTATTAAACTTTAAAATCCGAGCTCGTTTCAAAAACTGTCAAAAATAGCTCGTTTTGTTTTCAAAATATTTTCTCGAGAAAAACAATCTGGATTTCTTTCAAAATTAAATTTTCAAATTCTACACTGGATTTGCTTCGCAACGAGGTATTGAAATTCAAAATCCGAGCTCATTTCAAAAACTGCCAAAAATAGCTCGTTTCGTCTGAAATTTTTTTGAAAAGACTATTTTACCCCTCCAATCGTCAAAATGAGTTTCAAAAGTGGAATTTGGACCCACTCTGAGATGGCCCATCCATTTGCATTTTCTTGTTTTAATTTATAAGAAAAGAAAAAAATTATCTTTTTCTTTATTTTTTTGTTTGTTTTATTTTGTTTTTTTTTATTTTATTTTCTTATTTTATTTTTCCTAAGGTGGGACCCACAAGGGGGTCAACCACCCTATCCCTCAATCCAGCCCACTTCCTTTCTTTTTTCTATTTTCTTTTTTTTTTATTTCTTTTCTTTCCCTCTTTCTTTCTATTCTTTCTTTTTTTGTCTTCCTTTCTTTTTTTTTCTCCTCTTTCTTTCCTCTCCCAGCCATTCACGTATACCCCTATCCAGCCTCTTCTTCTTCTTCTTCTTTTCCTATTTCCTTCCCTTTCTTTCCTTTTCCTTCTTCCTTCTCTTTCCTTTTCCCTTCTTCCCTTTCTTTCCTTCTTTTCTTCCCTTCCCATCCTTCCTTCTCCTATTAGCTAACCCATTCAGGTAAAGGGTTTTGACTCTCTATTCATTAAACCTATCATTGCCTAAGTATGGAGGCAATTAAGCCCTAAGTTCTAACAAAAGAGGAAAAAGAACGGCTGCCCCAAAGGAGACCCCATCTCACGTCTTTCTTTCTCCCTCTCTCTCTCTCTCTCCCTTTAGCTCTCTCTTTTCTTTGTTGCCACAGCCATCCACGTTACAGCACCCTTCATCAATAGCAGCTTCAAACTTGGTACCAATCCAACCATCATCCTCACCATCGGTTCAGCCACCAACCTCTCCTTGCAGCAGCCTTTGTACCTTAAGCCTTCAACAAACTCCAGAAGCAACCTTCACCACCTCTCCTTGCAGCAGCACACAGCATCTTCACCTTGCTTCAGCCAACATCCACATCTTCCAACAGTAGTCTGCAACCCTCTTAGCAGATTATTTTGCTCCAGCTTCTTTCAAAGTAGCCTCATCATCTTCCAAGGCACCACCACTTCCAGCCGGCGCTCCAAGCCTTCATCCTTCAACCAACCTTGGAGGCATTTCGAGTCCAATTTGCAGCCATCTTAGGTTGATTCCATCACAACCATCTTCGGTGGGTGCAAGGGTAAACCGAAGGTAAGTCCACAAATTCCATCCTCTCATCAATTTCCGTTGTTTATTCATATATATATTTCATCAAGTTTCATTAATGTTTACCATTAGAGAGAGAATTTTCTATTTTCTATTTTTTATTTTTGCTGTGAAGCCATGTTAAGGCTGGATCCAATTGGATATGACATCTCATCCTTTCCATGGATGAAACCGTTTGATCCAAAAGGCTACATCAAATAGATTGTGTATCTCCTTTTCTTTTCCTTTTTATTTTTATTTATTTATTTACTTTTTTTTTTTTGCGTTTCAGCATGACTTTCATGTAGATCCCATGTATTGAGCATCTTAGTTAATTAATTTCATTGTTTTATGAAGGATTCATTCTATTTTGTTAATAATTGCTTAGATAATTTATAGGTTTTGATTTTGGACAAAGTCCAGTTATCATTTCATGTTTATTATTTTGTCATTAAATCCCGAAAATTTTATTTCAGTTGAGTTAATTCATCTATGTTCTCCATCCAAAAACCAAGTTCCATTCGGGTTTTAGAACCCATCTAAGCCGATCAAAACCCTAAATCGGGTTTTCTGTCTCTCTGAGATTTCAATTCCTGCTTTAGCAGACAAGAACCTTCGGATTCACCCTTGTGGGGGATTTGAATCAATCTCCAAAAATCACAGTGGATTCATAATGGAATCTACTAGTGATCTGGAAATTTTGAAGTTTTTTCAAGTAATTTTGACCACTGTCAAAAATCAGATTTCCCAGACTCCTGGGAAAATCTCGATTTTCCTCTGTCAGGGTATAGACAGACCCTAATGCACCAATTCCACCCAATCCGTAGCCCCTCTGCGAAAATGTTAAACACGAAATTTGTTATCAATATTATTTCCTGTCATTTCCCAAAATTTGGGAATTTTTAAATCTGTTTCAATATTTTTTTCAGAAATTATTTTTTCTATCTGACAGATTTCAATATCCCGAAATTTCAGAGATTTAGGTCTCTGATAACAGTGTGATCATTTCCAAAACGTAACCCAAATCCCAATTCTGTAAAAAAAGTAAATCTTGCTCTGTTTGTTAAGGAGATTTTCCCACAATTTTAGCCATTTTTCCATCTTTTTGCTATTTTTCCCACATTTTCTCCCGAAACCTGTCTGTTTCCCCCAAATCCTAGAGTCGCCGGATTCTGATCCGACTTACCGGAGTAGCACAGCTCCGAACATAGGTCAAAATCAGAAAGTGTAAAAAGAAAAAATCCTTACTTTACTGTCCTCTGTCACCCCATAAAATTTGGGAAAATTTTATGATAGTTTGATATCCTAAATCTCCTTTAGAATCAACATTTTAGGCAAAAATCACAAAATTTAAGATTTTTATTTGAATTTCTATGTTTAAAAATACAAACAAATTAAATTTTAGAGCTCTATTCTGTTTTTAGGGTTATTTTAGGTGTCCATGCCAAATTTGGTTTAATTCCAAGTTCATTTCCTTCATGTGTTAGTTTATCTTTAAATTCAGAAGCGAAAATCAGGTTAAATTTGATATTTTATGATATTTTCGCCATTTTAGAGTTTTATTCATGTAAATTAGCATGTAGAATCATATTAGGGTTAATTTCAATGTCATTTGCATTTCATATTTTTTTATTTTGCAAAATTTCTTTCAGAAAACCCTGGTTTCAAGGCCATAGTCTTGTTATCGGGGGTATTTTGGTCATTTTGACCTAAATTTCGAAATTTCAATTTATAATTCTCTAAAATTTTATGCATATCATCATATTTTATCATATTATGTTTGATTTATTTTATTTGATTTTCAAAAATCCAAAATTTACAAAAATTCTTTCAGAAAACCCTGATTTGAAGGTCATCAGGGGTATTTTGGTCATTTTGACCCCAATTTCGAATTTTCAAGTTTATTTTTGAAATTTTTTCATTATTTATCATGTTTATATCAAAGGGGGTATGAATTTGGGTTTATATCTGAATAATATCCGATAATTTCTAATATTTTCGGATAAATTCAGAAAAACCTACATTTTTGTGCTAACATTGTTTTCTAGTTTTGCAGGAATATTCAAGAAGAAGACTTAGTTTTATCTTATTTTATTTCAATTCAATGTAATATTAAATGTAATAATTTGGAATAAGAATTTACATTTCTGCATAGAATAGGATTGCATTGCATATAGTTTAATTTCTGCAAAATTCTAATATCTGATGTATGATCCATGTGCATTTATTTCAAATCCACTATGGTTTACACGAATGGCACATGCACAAGCTTTTATGGAGTTTATAAACTCGGTGGGATTCGTATTTATGGCCATAGTCAGAATACGAATAAAAACCAAGATTTATGATCTTTATATCAACCACATTCAGCCTACACTCTTAGGCTAACTTCAAAAATGCACTGCATTTCTCAAAGTTTCAAAAGGATTTCCCAATTTCTCAATGAAATTCCTTTTTCAAATTCATATCCATTCATTCATATCATTCAAATTGCATTATTTTCAAACTCATTTTCCAATTTCAATTTCAGAAAATTCAGTTTTCTCAAGAATTTTCAAGTCTTTCTCAGGATCTGATTTTCTCAAAATCCTAAGTTTTCAAAAGAGATTTCAAGGCATTTCCTAAGTTCAACCAAGATTTTCCAATGTTTTAAAATTCTCAACTTTCAAAGTCTCAAGTTTTTAAAAAAAAACAATTTTCTCAGATTTCCCACTTTCCTGAGAACCCAGTTTCTTGAGAATCCATTTTTCATTTCAAAAGTCATTTTCCAATGAATTTCTTAGATTTCCTCAGAATTCTCAAATCCATTTTCTTAGAAAAGAAATTCCAAATTTCAAAAATTGATTGTCCCCAAGATTCAAGTTTTACTAAGAATTCATTTTCCAATCAAATTTCTGATTTCCAATGAAATTCAATGATTTTCCCAGGGATTCCATTTCCAGCACTTTTCCAATCATTTTCCAGCATATTTCAATTTTCCAAAGCAAACATCATGTTTCTCAAACTTGCATCTTTTCAAAATTTCATAGCACAAGCCTGATTCTTTGTGCATTTTAGGAAAAATAGAGCATAATTTAGCTATTTGAGTCAAGTTAAAGCACATAATTGATCCTTGGTTCAATTACCCCTGGTAAAGACGCCAGGAACGGTTGAACCTCGTACCGACAGGCGGATCCCATTCCATGAAATTTTCCCACAAATTTTAAAAACGGAGGCGAGTAATTTTTCAAAACCATTTTCAAAACTTTGATCGAGTTTGACTCGCGAAATTCGTTTCTCTCTCGCAAGGGAGAGGAAAATTTTTGTGATGATAACAGGTTTGGCGACCGAGATGGGACCTGTCTTTGCCTGGTCAATTATTTGTTTTAACTTAACTCATTTGTCAAAATTATGTTCTATGGAATGTCAGCTTTAATTCCTGATATCATGTGAACCTAGGAGCCTAGACTTGAACCCAGCTGACATGGATTGCATGTAGACTAGGCATGGTTTGGTACGACCATATTGAAGAGAATTATGCATGCTCACTTAGACTTAGGTCTGAAATACAACACCCCTCAATCTAGGACTTGTATGAAAACAATGTTTGCTTCTTCAAAAATTTTAAAATTCTATCTCTTTAAGACTTAGAGCCCTCTGTTTGCTTGCATGTGCTCATATTTTCAAAAACCACCCCACCTATGTCTACCCGGTCTTCACGTTGCTGAGCTCTCTTCCAGAACCATAGTTCGGGACAAAGCCTCACAACTGGGCCACTTATTTGGGCTAACGCCCTCCTGCCACGTACCAAGGGCCATAGTCCAACGTATATGGGCAGGCGCTCAAGGATGTTGGAAAAACACAAGCCTAGAACCGAAGATGAATTTATATGCCACGTACATCGAGCCTCGGCTCGAGTATATCAGCATAACTGGATTGGACACAACTAATCTGAGCCTAGAGTCAGGATTAGAGTCCTAAAGCTCTTTCAAAATTGATGCATTTAGAGTCAGCTTCTTAGGGAATGTTGTATTTGCATAATTGTTTGTGATTGAATGTATAATATTCATTTCCATCTTATTTTCCCAAATTTTTCCCAGTTTTTCCAAAATACTGAACAATTTTCCAAAATACCTCATTTTTCATCTTTTATGAAATATCTCTTTTTTCTCAAAAACCTTAGACGATTTTTCCAAATTATCTACCTTTTCTTCAAAACTCTAGGTGATTTTCCATTGTTTCGTTCCTCTGGACTTCGAATTTCTAGCTTTTTATCCTGCCTGCAATTTTCAAAATTCTTGTATTTTTCCAATGTCTAAATTCCAATTTTCCTATCTTTCAGTCCAATGGCATCCAGTCAGCTCGACTCCGTTTTTCCTGAGGGTCACATCTCCGACGAGGTGCGACAAAGTCTTCTTGAGCATTGATCTCTTAGCACCGGACCCTTCTTCCCCCGGTGGTACTATGTCTGGTTCAAAAACTTCTCTCGTATGTTTCCGGACCACTTGAGCGATTGCGGTTGGAATTGGCATCTGCAGTGGGAAAGTTGACAGTCAACGGCAATCTGATTCATGAACTGGCAGAGCGGTGGAATTTGCGCACTTGCACGTTCTGGTTCCCGTGGGGCGAGATTACACTATTGATGGATGAATTTTCAGAGATTATGGGACTGTCCGAGCCAACCGGTCAGCCTGGAGATCCATTAGAGCAGCAATTTCTGATCAATGTCAAGGGTCTGGACCCCAAAGATGTCGTAGCTCGCATGACAGGGCGCAAGTCTTGGCCACTGATTAAAGAAAACGGAAATCAGTACGTGAGCCTGATCGAGATCTACCTACAGTATGGAAAATTCGCAGAAGTCAGCTCGCTGTCCAGAACAGCTCGAGAGAGAATTCAGCATGCGATGGTTTTGTGCACTGTGGGACTTGCTTTCTTTCCAGACGGACAAAACTATGTGGATGTCAGAATAGTTCAGCTTCTGAGGAGATGGGGAAGTCGACAAACCAGCCGTCTTTCGATAGCCATGGACTCGCTTGCTTTTCTATACAGAGGACTGACCCGCTTCACACTTGGAGAGTCCATCTTAGTCGAGGAATGTACTTATGCTCTTCAGTCTTGGTTCCTTCAGCATGTACCGACCAGAGCTAGTTCGTTCAGATACAATGGCAACGAACTTCTTCCAGTTGCGCGGTACCGATTTATGATCGATTATCTGCAGGAAGAAGAAGTGGTGTGGGACTATTTTAATCAAGAATTATCGCCTCCCAGATACACCTATGCATATGGTAAGAGATTCAAGTTGCTTGGTCCATTCTTTTGTGCTTACTATCATCCGGAGCGGTGTGTTCGACAGTTTTCTCAGAGACAGAAGTACATAGAGATGCGGCTGCTATCAGGAGTCGTGTCAGAGTTCGACTTTACATCAGCACAGTGGTCCGGAACATACCATTCTGCCAGATATGGCTGGGACTCTTATGTTACTCTTCCGCTTTTTCCCGGTCCTCGTGTCTCTGCTAGTTATAAAGAGTGGTGGCAAATTGTTGATCTGCCCCCTCTTTCCCAAGTTTATTATTGATGCAATCATGTTTTTCTTTCAATAAATAAAAATCTTGCAAATTCTTCAATTCATGGTTTGACGACCTCGCCTAGATAACAAGGCATGATTTTCAGTTGTTTATTTTCTTTACAAAGGAATGACAACGCAATTGTCGTAATCCCAGCGACGACTCAATCCCTAGTAATGGGATATTCTTTCAATTGTCTACCAAAATTCTCAGCAAATATCTTTCTTCCAGTCAAAATCTCTTTCGAAAGCCTAACCCTAAATTTTGCTCTGCAGAGAGCATTCGTGACATTCAATGGTTCAGACAAGGTCAGGAAAGAAAATTGCATCAGTCGAGGGGATCGCGTATTCAATAGCTTCAGACGAAGAGATGGATTCTCCGCGTTCAAGCAAAAATCAAGGGCAGTAGATTGAGGATGACATTGATCCTCAGATGTATGCCATGTTCAAGAAGATGATGACCAAGATGCTGGTAGAGCAAGCTGAAGCCAGTACAGAGAAAATATAGGTAAAGCAAAAGACAAAAGGTCGGGCAATCAAGAAAGCCGTGAAGATATCTAAAAAGCCTACCCAGAATGTTGATACAACTGATGAAGAGGGATCAACAGAGGGCATAGATGAAGAGTTTGGGACCCATCAGGCATTCCGCAAATCTACCCAGAGGCAGGGGTCAGCCCACAAATTCAAAGAGCAGTCTGCCAATGACTCTGACCAGCCGCAGTTCAAAGATGTGGTCAGAATGCTTCGAGACCTGTAGGCTCGCGACAAGGGCAAGAAAGTCTTCACCAGCGAAGACTTCTATGATGGTTTGGATGGGGACGACAATCTCGAGAATCTCCCCAGAAAGTTTAGCAATTTTGATGGATCTGGCTATCCTAAAGCTCATCTCGCCATGTTCTTCGCTGAATGCTCCAAATTCAAGCGAGACAATCGGGCACTTTTCCTTTGTTTCCCTCGCAGTCTGGAGGGAACAACAGCAAAATGGTATTCAGAACATGTCAATCCTATCGAGCTGAAAGAATTTGACAAAGTGGTGAACATGTTCATCGAGCGATTCCTCTTCAATGCCGAGGCACTTCCCACCCTCAGTCACCTATGTGGCCTCAAACAGAGAGAAAATGAGAAGGCCCGAGAATTCATTCACCGTTGGAGGTCAGCTTACAACAAGATGAGGGACCCCATATTAGAGGGACATGCTCTATCCTTAATTCTGAGTAACTTCTCACAGCCTCTAAGAGGTCTCATTTCTACTGCACCATCGAGGACATTCATTGATCTGACAGAGCGAGTCGAATGGCTCGAGTTGAGTATGGAAAATGGTTTCTATGAAGGTTTCACCTTCACTAAAAACAACGGTCAAACTGAGCAGAAGAAGAAGAAGACTCACTTCACTCATTCTGTCAGAAATAATAATTGGAACCACCGTAAGGGGCAGAACAAAGATTTCTGTTATGGGGCAGGAAGTTCCAACAAGAACAATAAGAAAGGCAAGTCAGTGCCTCAATACAATAAGCCACTTCAATTAGAACAGGGATCGAAGCCCCGAGAAAAAGTAAAGCATGAAGGGTGGAGTTATGACAGGAAATTCACTCCACTAGACCAATCCCTCGAGACTGTACTCGAGTATATGATGACCAAGGAGATGGTCAAACTGCCTAGGCTGGCCGATCCCCCTGTTCCCATGGGAAAATTCAAAGATCAGTTTTATAAATTTCACAGAACAGTGGGGCACAATACTGAGAACTGCTTCGTTCTCAAGAATATTGTTCAGGATCTCATCGACAAGAATCTTCTGGTAGAGGGTGCCGAAGATGAAAATATGGATATTCTAAAGAAACCCTTTCCCCATCATTCTACGGCGGTCATTTCTGAACAGCCTTTTCAGCCGCAGAAGCATATTAGGCCATGCTCTAAAAGGGATATGCAAATCCAACATCAGGTCCTTGTACTGCAGCAGGCTCAGTCCAAAGCTCAGAAAATGGATCTCATTGCAGCTTTTGGTAAAATGAAAGTATCTGATAAACCCGCTGGGGTATCTCCTCAGGTGGCTAAAAGAATGTCATGGCTCCCCAAGCACTTTATTAAGCCTGCCCCGAAGAAAAGTGAGACATCCACACCAAAGCCGATAACTGCATTATCCAATGTCTCAATTTTGGACTTAGCTCAAGCTTCCACCAAACACCAGCAGGTGTTGAATGATCTGTTGCAGAAAATCAAAGTGAAACCGAGCATAACTCCTGAAGACATGGCCCAGATAGTCAATCAGGCCATGACAAATGCTTCGATCACTTTCTCAGATGAAGATCTTTCCAAGCCGCATGTGTTTCACAACAACGCTTTGTATGTTGTGATTCGAGCCAGAGGAATGATTGTTCCTCATGTGCTGATAGATGGAGGCAGCAGCGTCAATATATGCCCAGAAATGACAGCCAAAGCTTTAGGCATCAAAGAGGAGGAATACATCCCGGACCCAATCACCATCTACGGGTTCGATAATCATGGCCAAACGGCGAAAGGGAAAATTTTCTTGGAAATTTTCATTGACTATTCAGTTCACTCTATCCTTTTTCATGTGGTCAATGTACCCCCAACGTATAATCTGTTGTTGGGACAACCGTGGATTCACAACACGAACGTGGTGCCGTCTACTCTGCATCAGTGTGTCAAGTGGTCAAAAGGTGGAATGATCACAACAGTTTTGGGCGAGGATCCAGAGCAGAGGCTTGCACAACCCATGGTTCCTAGGCCCACTTTCACTACTGATATCCCTAGCATCAGGGGCATTGATGAGGCCAGTTTCGAAGAAATCTCAGGAATACTGTAGATGATAGAACAGCCAGAGCATACAGTGGCCATGACTCGATGGAGAGGCCCACAATTTTTCAAAATTGGAGGATGAATTGATTACAGCACATTCAAAGATCATCCTCTGTTCTCTCAATTCATGAAAGTCAAAAAGGGATTTGATCTGTTGGTAAAGCATGGCTATCAACCTTTTCAAGGCTTGGGAAAAATGGAGATGGTCGTCTTGAGCCAGTAATTCCTCCGCGCTATCCTTAGAGGGTCGGATTGGGCTTTAATGGCAGAAGATCTCAGAAGGGCACTATCTTTATCAAAGGGACGCACTAAGGGCATCTGCTTGTCTTTTCATTTTTATTCTTTTGTTTCCACATTTGGGATGATATCCTGTTTCATTTCAATCGTTGTCATCAATTCAATCTTTCAATAAAGTTGCAAATTTCCTTTGTCTGTTTGGATGCCATTTGTCTCTTTACTTCTCATTATCAAATCTTTACAAAACTGTCATTATTTTGCTCTTTTATTTTTCCAATTATTTTCTCAATAAAAGCAGTTTGTTTTATGATGGGTGATTTCCCTGAATTGATTTATTCTTCAATTTTCAGAATGTCTTCTCGATCTATCAAGAAGCTCGTTCTTAATCCAGAGGCCTTTTCGAAGCCAACAGTGATTTATCAGGTTAAAATAAGAGCAGAATGTAGTCAGATTACAAAGCCGTCAGAAGAACCTGCAGAATTTGATTCAGCTCTTCAAGAATTACCAAAATTTGCAGCAATTCAGAAACAAGATGAGCCGTCATCCTTAGTTCAGGATCCGACTGAGGATATCAATATTGGATCAGAAGACGATCCTAAAATTCTAAAGATTGGCAGCAATTTGAGCCCGGAAGAGAAAGAAAGGCTCACCCATTTTCTCAAGCAACATGAAGAAGTGTTCGCGTGGACGTATGAGGACATGCCAGGTCTAGATACCAAATTGGTTGAGCATCGTCTCATCCTAAAACCAGATGTCAAGTCAGTTAAGCAGAAACTGAGAAAGATGGATCCTCGAGTGGAACAACAAGTTAAGGAAGGTCTGGAAGACCTACTCAAAGCAGGGTTCATTCGAACCATTGACTATCCAGATTGACTAGCAAATATTGTTGTTGTTCCCAAGAAAAATGGTAAAGTTCAAATTTGCATCGACTTCAGAGATCTCAATAAAGTGACTCCTAAGGATGATTATCCACTTCCTAATATTGATCTTTTGATTGATAGCACAGTAGGTCACGCTATGTTCTCTTTTATGGATGGATATTCTGGATATAATCAGATCAAGTTGGCCACTCGTGATCAGTCCAAGACATCTTTCACAACTCCTTGGGGCACTTTTTGTTATACAGTCATGCCATTTGGGCTTAAGAATGCTGGAGCCACTTATCAGCGTGCTATGACCGTCATTTTCCATGATCAGATGCACAAAATCATGGATGCCTATGTCGATGATATTCTGGTAAAGTCCAAAGAAGAGGAAGATCACATTGAAGCTCTCCATCAAGTTTTCAAGCGGCTCATTCTTTACAAGCTAAGACTCAATCCACAAAAATGTGTTTTTGGAGTCGAATCTGGCAAATTGTTGGGCTTTCTAGTCAGCAAAAAGGGGATAGAAGTTGATCCCGCTAAGGCCAAAGCTATCATTGACATGTCTTCCCCGACTAATCTGAAAGAATTGCGTAGCCTTCAGGGACGTATGCAATCAATTCGGCGATTCATATCCAATTTGGCCATGAGATGTAAGCATTTCAATCATTTGCTTAGAAAAGGAGTGAAATTCGAATAGGGACCAGAGTGTCAGCAATCGTTCAAACGCATCAAGAAATATTTGCTTAATCCTTCTGTGTTAAAGCTGCCAGAATTGGGGAAACCCCTACTGCTATACATTTCAGTTAATCAAGTGGCTTGTGGTGGATTCTTGGCGCAATACGAAGAAGGCAGTCTGATAGAGCATGCCATTTACTATGTGAGCAAAACCTTCATTGATTATGAAAAGAAATACTCTCAGATAGAGAAGACATGTCTAGCTCTGGTTTGGATGTGTCAGAAATTGAGATACTATCTATTGACATCTGAAGTCAAGATCCTATCCAAATTAAATCCTCTCAAGTACATTCTAGAGCAACCCTTCCTCAGCGGACGGATTGCCAAATGGCAAGTCCTATTAATGCAGTACGATTTGGTATATGTCTCTCAGCAATCTATCAAAGGCCAAGCAATTGCAGATCAATTGGCAAATTTTCCTCTAGCAGAGGATGTTAAAGTCGAGGATGATTTCCTCGATGAGCGAATCTGCAATATTCAACAATCCCCAATTTGGAATTTATTCTTTGACGGTTCCAAGAATATGGCAGGCATAGGAATCGGGATTCTGTTGATCACACCTGAGAAGGAAATGATCCCCTTTTCTCTCAAATTAGATTTTCAGTGCACTCATAATATGGCCGAGTATGAAGCTTTGATACAAGGTTTAAAAATTCTACAAGACTTCAATGTTAAAAAAGTGCATGCTTATGACGACTCTTTGCTCGTCGTCAATCAAGTCTTAGCTGAATGGCAAGTGAAGGATCAGAAATTACTTCCTTATCAAAAGATCGTTTCAGCTCTTGTCAGCAATTTCGAAGAATTCCAACTTTTTAATATCAAGAGAGACTTCAATCAAGTTGCAGACAGTTTAGCCAATCTGGGATCCATCATGTCTTTCAAGAGCGAAGAATCTTGTCGCTCTTTTGAAATTGGCAGACTTGATCAACCTGCTTTCGTCCCAGTAGAGCAGATAAACCAGGCTGAGCAAAAGAAGAAGCACTGGTATCATGACATCAAGAATTTCATTGAAACTGACGAATTTCCTTCAGATCTCTCAAAGAAAGAGCAGCGAGCAATTCAGCGCATGTCTGCTCGATATTTTATTCTTGCCAACATCCTTTATCGTCGTGGATTCAGTTCTGAATATTCCAGATGTTTGGATGAAGAAGAAGCCAAAGAAGTTGTGCAAGAAGCACATGAAGGCAGTTGTGGTGGTCACGTTGGCTACCAAACTCTTGCCAAACAAATCATCCGAGCAGGATATTACTGGAGAACCATGCAACAAGATTGCTATCGTTTTGTGAAGAAGTGTGTTCAATGTCAGATGCATGCACCTTCTATTCATGCGCCCGCGACATATTTGCAATCTGTCGTTTCGTCATGGCCATTTTCTATGTGAGCTTTTGATGTTGTAGGCCCCATTACTCCTTCTACTTCAAATGACCACAAATATTTTCTTGCCGCAACATAATATTTTACTAAATGGGTAGAAGTAGTCACTCTACGCACAGTAGAAGGTCGACATGTGGTCTCATTCATCCATAAGAATATTCTATGTCATTTTGGCATACCACATGATATTGTGTCAGATAATGGCAGTCATTTCAAGAATGAGAGAATGAGGACTTTCTGTTTGAAGTTCAAAATCCATCATCATTTCTCCGCTCCTTATTATCCTCAAGGAAATGGCCAAGCAGAGGCCACCAATAAGATTTTGATTCGAATCCTGGAGCGAACTTTGGAAACAGACCGTGACTAGCATGAGAAGATTCATGATGCATTGTGGGCGTATCGAACCACCATTCGAACTCCAACTAATGCTACTCTGTCAGAACTTGTCTACGGAACCGAAGTAGTATTGCCTCTACATGTTCAGAAACCTGCTCTGAAATTTGCATCACTTCTTGAATTACCTCTTGATCAGTATCAGCAACAGCGGCTAGTACAACTTGATTTGCTAGATGAAAGAAGACTCAGAGCAGCAGAGCACGCTCAATCATATCGTCAGAGGATAGCCAGACAATATGCAAAATCCGCCATTGAAAGAAAATTTCGAGTCAATGATCTAGTGCTCAGATCAACGGCTTATCTCAAGCACCGCCCAGGTGGCAAGTGGTCACCAAATTGGGAAGGTCCCTATGTTGTCAAAGAGGCATTACCTCGTAATTCATATCGGCTCATCAATGCCGACGGAGTGGAATTACCAGATCCCATCAATGCTCGACATTTGAAAAAATTCTATACTTAAATTATTCTTTATAATTCCTCAAATTTTCTTCAAATAATGATCAAATTCTCCTTTCACAGTTATACTGGGGCATTTTAAAAAAAAAAAACTTTGTCTTTATCTACAAATACCCTGTACGTAGGCAGGATAAACAAATCTCTCACTTTGCACGCATGTGCACTCATTTATATCATTTTCATATTTGCATACATCTGCATTCATTGGCATGCATTTGCATCAAGTTTGTTACCCATTTAGGATAAGGGATAATCCTGAGACCCCGACAATCATTCTCGTTACAATTCCCAAATATTTTAATAGCATAGGCCTCTTTCAAAAATTCAAATTTCAATTTAAAAACAATGTATGTTTTCAAAATCCAGTGCTCGAACTTATACATTTTCAAAATCCAGTGCTCGAACGGGTACATTTTCAAAATCCAATGTCTATGTTGACATATTTTCAAAACCCGGTATTCATGTTGGTGTTCTTTCAAAATTGAGCACTCGTGGTTAGTGTCTCCCTGGTTGGTCGTATCACTTAACCTCTCGGGTTCAGTCTTTGTGTTGATCATTCATCAAAGTTCAAATTCCAATTACTAGTTTCGGCCCTTGGGCCATCCAATTTCCAATTTCGACCTTCGCGCCATCCAATTATCAATTTCGGCTCTCAGGCCACCCAATTTCCAAGATTCCAATTTCGACCTTCAGGTCAATCAATTTCCAATTTTGATCTTCGGGTCAATCAATTTCCCAATTTCCAATTCTCAAATTCCAAATTTCTAATTTCGACCTTTGGGTCAATAGATTCCAATTTCGACCTTCGGATCAATCAATTTCCAATTTCCAAATTCCAAATTTTCAATTTCCAATTTTCAATTTCTAATTTTCAATTTCCAATTTCCAATTTCTAATTTCCAATTTCCAATTTCCAATTTCCAATTTCCAATTTCCAATTTCCAATTTCCAATTTCCAATTTCCAATTTCCAATTTCCAATTTCCAATTTCCAATTTCCAATTTCCAATTTTCAATTTCAAATTTCAAATTTCAAATTTCAAATTTCAAATTTTCAATTTCCAATTTCGACCCTTTTGGTCACCGAATACCAATTTCAATCATTTCCTCTTGCGAGAGACCCTTTTTACAGGGAGAGTTCGAGGGAGCTTGTTCTTTTCGCATGTTATCCTTTGTTCACCTAGCCCCTTTTTAGGGAGAGTTTGAAGAGACTCGTGTCTATGTGAACCGTTTGCAAAACAAAATTCCAATTTCATACAAGGAACCCTTAGTTCAGGGAGAGCTTCGACGGAAGTTCGCTTTCCTTGTGACCATAATTTCGTACTAGGCCATTTCATCGTGAAGGACCCTCTTTTCAAGGAGAGTGTGATGGACTCTCTCCTTCATGACCAATTCACCGACCTCACCATTACCGGCCCCTTTCCATAAGAGAAGCCTAATATTAGGAAGTTTTGACGAAAGCTTAATTTCTCTTCGAAAGTTCGTTTTGCAAACACCTCCTCTTCAAGGAAGAGAGGAGTAATTTCTATTTCCAATTTCTGAATCTTCTCCTTTGGGGAAAGGAGAAGAAAATTTTTGTCATGGATGCGTTGCGTTGTGCTTCAATTACTCACTTCCACAAAGGATTTCAAGAAAATCTTGCCAATTTGTCATTAAATATTTGTTGATTTTAAAATTTTTATTGCACAAAAACAATACCTCAGAATACCTTCAGTATTATTTCTGAAAGGTCAAAACTTTCGTGAAAAAGGATTCAAAATTCAAATTCTTTTTATTGGCCAACCAAAAGGATGAAGAATAAATCCTCGATATGGCCAGCAAAAGGAAATTCAATATTGTTGCAAAGCCATAAGTGATCGGTATTGATCGCAGTCAATGGCACATTTTTAAAGATCATTTTTGGAAAATAAAGCAGTCGAAATATCCTGGGTGATACAAAAAAAATTCATTAAATCCCTATATCTCCTCAATCACCTAAGCTGCAATTAAATATCTGCAAAAGGGATCTCTCAACTGTCGTCAAGATGAAGGCGAATTAGGCGAGTAGACCCCCGGAGCCAAAGAAGATTTGAATCATCTCCAAGATGACGGAGTTTGTGACAGATCCTTCCAGGAAAAGTTCAGAGCACCGTCAAGATGAAGGCGACTGCGATGAGCCTCCCGACAAACCCTAAAAGATATTTAATTTCCGCTATCATCAAGAGATTTTCAACCAATGAGTCAATAACCGTCGATATAATCCCTGAGAGAAAAAGAAGAATCGGAACATCTCCAAGATGAAGGAGTTTGTGACGTATCCTTCCAAAAAAAAAAGAGAGAAAAATCAGGACATCTCCAAAATGAAGGATGATGTAATAAAATCCCCAAAAGTTTAAGAAAGCTATAATTCTGCCAAAAAAGAAGAAGAAGAAAAAAGTGGGCAGAAAGATCATCATGAGAAAAGAATCCCAGGATATCAGACTGTCGAATCTGCCAAGAATCCTTTTTAAAATTTGTGAAATTCTATTATCAATATTCTTTCACTAATTGCTTTCACAATATCAAGAATACTTCCTTTTCTGTTCATATCAAGGAAATTGATAGCCTTCTTGAAAGAAAGTCAATTGCAAGAAATTTGAATTCGAATCTTGATTCTACGAACTTAAGCCCTGTCGAAGGTAATACTTCAGGTAGAAAAGAGGGAATATTTTCAAAACAATGTGCATCATTATAAATTATTTTGAATCAACAATAATTTTCAACATTTTGACAATATTTTTCTAGCTATCCTGGCGTGAAGCGAGAACTTGAGGTTCATCTTTGGCGCATCCTGACATCAATTGTTATCCCTTTTAAGGACTTGATAACGAGAGTTTTCAAGATTCCTTTCCTTCTGTTGGTATAATCTGAGCGCATGGGCTCTCACATTCGCACACTTCCCTGTGTCCCCACTGTCCCACCATAGACAGTCCAATTTCGGCTTGAGGTTAAGCCATCAATCATTTTCTCGCAAAAGGTCATCAATTTCAAAAGTTATTTAGTCTTAGCAATGAGGCACCCAAAATCAAACCCCTTTTCAAGCTTTAGGGACCCCAATTTCATTCTTTTGCAAAACCCCTATCGGACTCATTGTGCGGAGATCCGAAGGTTCCATCATGGTTTCTTCCTTCGAGGATTCCATTCATTTTCCGCCCAATCAGGATAAGGGTACAAACTTGAGCCTCCTTTGATGAGGTATTTCATTTCCCGATCAGGTTAAGGGTTAAACCTGAGCCTCATTTTGATGAGGTATTTCATTCCCCGGTCAGGTTAAGGGTCAAACCTGAGCTTCGTTTCTACACAAGGTATTTTCCGTCCCATCCAGGTTAAGGGCAAAACCTGAATCTCACTTCTTTTTGAAGAAAAATTTTCTTCTTTATTCTTCATTTCATATCTACCATTTTCAACAGGGCTAAATCTCTTCATATCCAGTCAGATCCTTCTAACTGGGGCATTTTTATAGCCCAAATTTGGTGTGTTTTTCTTTGCCACTAAGTTTGTCCACAAGCCGGCTTAGTAGCAAAGAGGGGCATCTGTAAACACCCCAAATTTTCCTCATCCATTCTCAAATAACCCTTCTCGTGCAGTGCCAACCCTGTTAGGTCAATGTAGGAGTCAAACCCCAAGTCAGTTTCAGAAAATCACCATTTTACCAACTTTCATTACGAAAATTACCATTTTACCCCTAGGTCATCCCAGACCCCAGTCAGTCGGAGTCAACCAAGCTCATTGGTCAGTTCAGAACATTTAGAATATCAATCATTTCAAGCTCATCTGAGCTCACAATGAACAAACCATTTCCATTTCTGACAATTCCTGCCAAAAATGGGATCATTTCTTCATAAATGAGTTCATTTCTCACTCAAATCCAAGCCGATTGTCTCTGAGTCAATCATTCACAGTCAGTCATATTCTCCAGAGTCTAGCGTAAGCTCACCAGAAGTTCGAGTGCTCCAGTTTCAGTTCAAAACCATTTCTAAGTGTCTAGGAGCCCATTTTAGTCCATTTCAGCTCTTTCAGCTGAAATTGAGTTGAGTTCAGTCAGTTGAGCTAGTGTTTGAGCCTCAATTTTAGTTCATCTCAGTATTACTGGCCTTTGTTTCAGCTCAAACCTAGTTCAGGTTCGTAATTCACTTCATTCCAGTGATCATTCCGTACCATTTCTATAAAAATGACAGTTTTTCTTGAAAATTCAGTCAGAAAGGTCAGTTGAGTCAGTATTTGGTTAGTTCACTTGAGTTCTGAAACTCTAAAACCCAGCTCAATCTGGCTCATTCCAGTTCATTTAAGCTCAAACCCTGATTTTCAGTGTCACTCTGACCCAATAGAGTCCCAAAAACCATTTCTTGAGCTATTTTGCAAATTTTTTCAATTTTAATGCTTTTTAAACTGCTACAAGTGTCAATCGGGGTCTGACATCCAAAATTCTTTATTCAGGGGCTGCATTTCGCATATCATTTCTCATCATTTCATATCATTTCTCAGCATTTCATCACATTTCATTTCATTTTCGAAGTCCAGAACTCCAGTTTTATAAATTTCAATCCAGATCAATTTTTAAAAGCTTTCAGAAATCAATTTCAAACCCCGGGTTTCCAAAATTTACATTTTTACCCCCGGGATTCTAAATTTGGAAATATTTTCTTGAGAAAAACAATCTGAATTTATTTCAAACTCAAATTTCCAAATTCTACATTGGATTTGCTTCGCAATGGGGTATTAAACTTTAAAATCCGAGTTCATTTCAAAAACTGTCAAAAATAGCTCATTTCGTTTTGAAAATATTTTCTCGAGAAAAACAATCTGAATTTCTTTCAAAATTAAATTTTCAAATTCTACATTGGATTTGCTTTGCAATGGGGTATTAAACTTTAAAATCCGAGCTCATTTCAAAAATTGTCAAAAATAGCTCGTTTCGTTTTGAAAATATTTTCTAGAGAAAAACAATCTGGATTTCTCTCAAAATTAAATTTTCAAATTTTACACTGGATTTGCTTCGCAATAAGGTATTGAACTTCAAAATCCGAGCTCATTTCAAAAACTGCCAAAAATAGCTCGTTTCGTCTGAAAGTTTTTTGAAAAGACTATTTTACCCCTCCAATCATCAAAATGAGTTTCAAAAGTGGAATTTGGACCCGCTCTGAGATGGCCCATCCATTTGCATTTTCTTGTTTTAATTTATAAGAAAAGAAAAAAAATTATCTTTTTCTTTATTTTTTTGTTTATTTTATTTTGTTTTTTTTATTTTATTTTCTTATTTTATTTTTCCTAAGGTGGAACCCACAAGGGGGTCAACCACCCTAGCCCTCAATCCAGCCCACTTCCTTTCTTTTTTCTATTTTCTTTTTTTTTATTTCTTTTCTTTCCCTCTTTCTTTCTTTTCTTTTTTTTTTTTCTTCCTTTTTCTTTCTTTCTTTTTTTTCTCCTCTTTCCTTCCTCTCCCAGCCATTCACGTATACCCCTATCCAGCCTCTTCTTCTTCTTCTTCTTTTCCTATTTCCTTCCCTTTCTTTCCTTTTCCTTCTTCCTTCTCTTTCCTTTTCCCTTCTTCCCTTTCTTTCCTTCTTTTCTTCCCTTCCCTTCCTTCCTTCTCCTATTAGCCAACCCATTCACGTAAAGGGTTTTGACTCTCTATTCATTAAACCTATCATTGCCTAAGTATGGAGGCAATTAAGCCCTAAGTTCTAACAAAAGAGGAAAAAGAACGGCTGCCCCAAAGGAGACCCCATCTCACGTCTCTCTCTCTCTCTCTCTCTCTCTCTCTCTCTCTCTCTCTCTCTCCCTTTAGCTCTCTCTTTTCTTTGTTGCCACAGTCATCCACGTTACAGCACCCTTCATTAATAGCAGCTTCAAACTTGGTACCAATCCAACCATCATCCTCACCATTGGTTCAGCCACCAACCTCTCCTTGCAGCAGCCTTTGTACCTTCAGCCTTCAACAAACTCCAGAAGCAGCCTTCACCACCTCTCCTTGCAGCAGCACACAGCATCTTCACCTTGCTTCAGCCAACATCCTCATCTTCCAACAGCAGTCTGCAACCCTCTTAGCAGCTGGTCTATTTTGCTTCAGCTTCTTTCAAAGTAGCCTCATCATCTTCCAAGGCACCACCACTTCCAGCCGGCGCTCCAAGCCTTCATCCTTCAACCAACCTTGGAGGCATTTCGAGTCCAATTTGCAGCCATCTTCGGTTGATTCCATCACAATCATCTTCGGTGGGTGCAAGAGTAAACCCAAGGTAAGTCCACAAATTCTATCCTCTCATCGATTTCCCTTGTTTATTCATATATATATTTCATCAAGTTTCATTAATGTTTACCATTAGAGAGAGGATTTTCTATTTTTTATTTTTTATTTTTGCTATGAAGCCATGTTAAGGCTGGATCCAATTGGATATGACATCTCATCCTTTCCATGGATGAAACCGTTTGATCCAAAAGCCTATATCAAATAGATTGTGTATCTCCTTTTCTTTTCCTTTTTATTTTTATTTATTTATTTACTCTTTTTTTTTGCGTTTCAGCATGACTTTCATGTAGATCCCATGTATTGAGCATCTTAGTTAATTAATTTCATTGTTTTATGAAGGATTCATTCTATTTTGTTAATAATTGCTTAGATAATTTATAGGTTTTGATTTTGGACAAAGTCCAGTTATCATTTCATGTTTATTATTTTGTCATTAAATCCCGAAAATTTTATTTCAGTTGAGTTAATTCATCTATGTTCTCCATCCAAAAACCAAGTTCCATTCGAGTTTTAGAACCCATCTAAGCCGATCAAAACCCTAAATCGGGTTTTCTGTCTCTCTGAGATTTCAATTCCTGCTTTAGCAGACAAGAACCTTCGGATTCACCCTTGTGGGGGATTTGAATCAATCTCCAAAAATCACAGTGGATTCATAATGGAATCTACTAGTGATCTGGAAATTTTGAAGTTTTTTCAAGTAATTTTGACCACTGTCAAAAATCAGATTTCCCAGACTCCTGGGAAAATCTCGATTTTCCTCTGTCAGGGTATAGACAGACCCTAATGCACCAATTCCACCCAATCCGTAGCCCCTCTGCGAAAATGTTAAACACAAAAGTTGTTACTAATATTATTTCCTGTCATTTCCCAAAATTTGGGAATTTTTAAATCTGTTTCAATATTTGTTTCAGAAATTATTTTTTCTATCTGACAGATTTCAATATCCCGAAATTTCAGAGGTTTAGGTCTCTGATAACAGTGTGATCATTTCCAAAACGTAACCCAAATCCCAATTCTGTAAAAAAAGTAAATCTTGCTCTGTTTGTTAAGGAGATTTTCCCACAATTTCAGACATTTTTCCATCTTTTTGCTATTTTTCCCACATTTTCTCCCGAAACCTGTCTGTTTCCCCCAAATCCTAGAGTCGCCGGATTCTGATCCGACTTGCCGGAGTGGCACAGCTCCGACCATAGGTCAAAATCAGAAAGTGTAAAAAGCAAAAATCCTTACTTTACTGTCCTCTGTCACCCCATAAAATTTGGGAAAAATTTATGGTAGTTTGATATCCTAAATCTCCTTTAAAATCAACATTTTAGGCAAAAATCACAAAATTTAAGATTTTTATTTGAATTTCTATGTTTAAAAATACAAACAAATTAAATTTTAGAGCTCTATTCTGTTTTTAGGGTTATTTTAGGTGTCCGTGCCAAATTTGGTTTAATTCTAAGTTCATTTCCTTCATGTGTTAGTTTATCTTTAAATTCAGAAGCGAAAATCAGGTTAAATTTGATATTTTATGATATTTTCGCCATTTTAGGGTTTTATTCATGTAAATTAGCATGTAGAATCATATTAGGGTTAATTTCAATGTCATTTGCATTTCATATTTTTTTATTTTGCAAAATTTCTTTCAGAAAACCCTGGTTTCAAGGCCATAGTCTTGTTATCGGGGGTATTTTGGTCATTTTGACCTAAATTTCGAAATTTCAATTTCTAATTCTCCAAAATTTTATGCATATCATCATATTTTATCATATTATGTTTGATTTATTTTATTTGATTTTCAAAAATCCAAAATTTACAAAAATTCTTTCAGAAAACCCTGATTTGAAGGTCATCAGGGGTATTTTGGTCATTTTGACCCCAATTTCGAATTTTCAAGTTTATTTTTGAAATTTTTTCATTATTTATCATGTTTATATCAAAGGGGGTATGAATTTGGGTTTATATCTGAATAATATCCGATAATTTCCAATATTTTCGGATAAATTCAGAAAAACCTACATTTTTGTGCTAACATTGTTTTCTAGTTTTGCAGGAATATTCAAGAAGAAGACTTAGTTTTATCTTATTTTATTTCAATTCAATGTAATATCAAATGTAATAATTTGGAATAAGAATTTACATTTCTGCATAGAATAGGATTGCATTGCATATAGTTTAATTTCTGCAAAATTCTAATATCTGATGTATGATCCATGTGCATTTATTTCAAATCCACTATGGTTTACACGAATGGCACATGCACAAGCTTTTATGGAGTTTATAAACTCGGTGGGATTCGTATTTATGGCCATAGTCAGAATACGAATAAAAACCAAGATTTATGATCTTTATATCAACCACATTCAGCCTACACTCTTAGGCTAACTTTAAAAATGCACTGCATTTCTCAAAGTTTCAAAAGGATTTCCCAATTTCTCAATGAAATTCCTTTTTCAAATTCATATCCATTCATTCATATCATTCAAATTGCATTATTTTCAAACTCATTTTCCAATTTCAATTTCAGAAAATTCAGTTTTCTCAAGAATTTTCAAGTCTTTCTCAGGATCTGATTTTCTCAAAATCCTAAGTTTTCAAAAGAGATTTCAAGGCATTTCCTAAGTTCAACCAAGATTTTCCAATGTTTTAAAATTCTCAACTTTCAAAGTCTCAAGTTTTTAAAAAAAAACAATTTTCTCAGATTTCCCACTTTCCTGAGAACCCAGTTTCTTGAGAATCCATTTTTCATTTCAAAAGTCATTTTCCAATGAATTTCTTAGATTTCCTCAGAATTCTCAAATCCATTTTCTTAGAAAAGAAATTCCAAATTTCAAAAATTGATTGTCCCCAAGATTCAAGTTTTACTAAGAATTCATTTTCCAATCAAATTTCTGATTTCCAATGAAATTCAATGGTTTTCCCAGGGATTCCATTTCCAACACTTTTCCAATCATTTTCCAGCATATTTCAATTTTCCAAAGCAAACATCATGTTTCTCAAACTTGCATCTTTTCAAAATTTCATAGCACAAGCCTGATTCTTTGTGCATTTTAGGAAAAATAGAGCATAATTTAGCTATTTGAGTCAAGTTAAAGCACATAATTGATCATTGGTTCAATTACCCCTGGTAAAGGCGCCAGGAACGGTTGAACCTTGTACCGACAGGTGGATCCCGTTCCACGAAATTTTCCCGCAAATTTTAAAAACGAAGGCGCGTAATTTTTCAAAACCATTTTCAAAACTTTGGTCGAGTTTGACTCGTGAAATTTGTTTCTCTCTCGCAAGGGAGGGGAAAATTTTTGCGATGATAACATCGGGAGAAAATCCACATGGATCTAACATTTAACACATATTGCAATCCAGACTATCTGCACTAGTTGAGGTATATCCCATGGATAACCCCAACCTCCTTGACTTAGAGTGACTAGAGACCCAAGTGACGTCGTTGCTCCCAAACAAGAGGTATGACATGTAGGTGAATCTATAGTTAATTGGGTCACTCAAAGTTGTATGATTTCAGTAGATAATTAGTGTGAATGGGTTATAAATATTTTTTAATTAATATGATTATCATTCTAAGTACCTCCATTCATGAGGTAAACAAAGCTTAGTAGATTCATGTGATGCCACAATTATGTACTCAACTCATTCATGCCGCTCTGATGCCTTTAGCCCGTATGAGCATCTCACTGATAAGAGCGAGAGACCAAACCAGATGTATGGATTTATAATGGTATGACCTTTCCTACCTTATGGGTTCTTGACCCACCCAAGCTATCAAGCATAAATATGACATGGCTCATATGCGTAATTGTAACAATTGTGTAAATGAGCAAATTCACACAAGTTTTTATCAATATTGGATGGTTCCTTAAACCATGTGCTTTATACAAGAAACAATGGCGCAAACATTGTAATGTCCTAATTTTTAAGTCCCCAAAATCATAAAAATAATTTTTTTGAATACTTTTAAATGCTTTTATATAATTGCAAAAGAAAAATCAAATGGGACTAAAACTTGGCGCGTTACTTCTCGTTTACATTTACATTCGTACATGCATTTAAACTTAGGAATTAAATATTCATAAATAGAATAAAATGTCCATACATGTCCAAAATTAAATATAAATGTCCATTTAACAAATTTAAATTTATCAGAATTTTTGAGCAAGTAAAATTGCTCTCAATCCAAAATATTCATAGGTTTGAAAAATATATGGCTTGATCCCCATCGCAACCTCCCGTTATAGCACGTGAACTCACTCACTTCCTGAAAAATATTAAAAATCATAGGGTCAGACAAAAATTATCTCAGTAGGGTAGAACTATACAGAACATGTAAATTAGAATATGTAAGCGGAAATTATATCAAATTTTTATGCATTTAACAAAATTAAATACAAACAAATTTAACATGTATTGCAAATAGTCCAAGTAAGCATATAATTACGAAATTTAACATTTATCAGTCATTCATTCAAACTTAAACAACTCAGATTGTATGAACATAATTAAAAATGCATGAAAGTTAAAAAAAATGCACTTACCAATGCAGAAGTCAGTTTTTATGCATGAACCAATTCTTATCTTTAATTACATTTTCTTTATTACATGATAGCAGTTTTCAAAACCCTGTGGGTACAAATACATGCAGAAGTCCTGGGTTTGGGCTACGGTGCAAGCGATGTTTTCAATCAAAGGATGACTTTATCCTGGTCAGGCACCATTTGCCAGTGTCGGGTGAGGGATGTAAAAAGCAAAAAAAGTTCTCACACTACCATCATGATATATCAGACTTTACTCATGAGATTTTGTACCTCTACACTGCAGTCAAATATGGAAGGTTTTCCTATCTTCATGGTTAGGGAGGAACAACCTTTCATGCTCAAATCAATACCCATAAAGCCAGATTAGTACCACTCACTTTCTCTTAATGAGTATCTGTCATTTAGTATTATGTGTTTATCTTTTGATTATTTGTTTTACATGCAACACTCATTTAACAATCTCAATCAATGAATTTGTCTACTTCAAGGCCTAATGATGAATTTTTGAAACCTTTAGTTTGAGATTATATCATATGTTTCATTCATTTCAAAATCGTACATAAATATATAAACAAGAAAATAAAATTAATTTAAACAGTAAATGCATCCAGTCATTTACAGTATTCATATCATGTGCATGACAATTATAAGCAAAAAATTTAGCATGCTCAGTTCATTAAATTACGCAGTTGAGCATTGGGCTCAATAAAGGTACATAGACTTAATTCATTATGAGTTTGAAGCTCACATGCACTAGGAAAAATAATGAGCTTCTTTTGCAGCTAAATACACCAAGACAATAGTTAACTTAATAGTATATGCATGGCCATATCATTTCAAAAAAATACAACATGCATTGTCACATAAGGTATGCGTCAATTCGCATAACGACAAGGTCGGTCCATTTATTCGATATAGGCTACAAGGCAAACTCATGCCTTAGCATATGGATAAGTTTGTGTCTCATAAGTGGACACTTTAATTCTCAGCAACAAACTCATGATTTAAATAGTTCATATTAGCTAAACATTCATTCAAAAAAGTATGCACACATATGCATAGTTTTTGCAACAAATAGCTAGTCGGGTTCTAAACTGGTTCCAGACTTACAAAAACTCAACTCTGTTCGACTGTTACAGAGACTAAAAAAAAATTAGTCAATGGTCAGAGCTGGATTTTTCATAGTTGGTAAAAAAAAAATCAGCTTTCCAATGCCATAAATTGTTCATAAAAATCTATAAGTATGAGGGAGTTACAAACGTTTTTGTGCAAACCTATACTTTTCTGTTTCGACTGTAACATAACAATGCTCAATCCATGAACAAAACTTAAAATTTTATAATAGATGTAAAATTTTGTTAGATTTTCAATGCAATAAACCGTTTATTAAAACTCTTCTGGATGAGAGAGATACGAGCAAATTACCAGTTGGGCGTCAGACTAGAAATATGAAATTTCGAGAATTAGGCATTTGGGTGGGGCCAAAACAAGTCATCCGAATTCAAAATTTCAATTTTTTTTACATGATCTCCTCGCAAAAATTCTTAAAAATTACATTCTCATAATTCTAACTAATCTACCATGGACAAGTTGTGTATTCGCAGCAGTTACGCCAGAAAACGGACCCGTTTCCCTGAAGCCTGTTTTATCAAAAATAATTTTGGTAAAATTATGATATGGCATGATAGGTTCATAAAATTTTTTATGTAATAGAAATCAGAAAATCATGCTATGACTTTAGAGTATTCACATGCACATGTACTACACTCGTTAATTAAATTTTGTAAGAAATAATTAGACATAACATAATTTTTGCTAAAATTATCAAAAAAAATTCTAAGAAAATTGATAACACAAAATACATATTTTCCTATGAAATCCACAATGAAAATCATTCCACTTTTTACAGTACATCCATATGAACATGATCTACTAATTCCAACCGAAATTTAAAGAAAAATAATTGAGTAGCATATGTGTTTTAAAATTTTTATGGTTTTTATTTCTAAGAAATTAGTTTTTAGAGAAATCAATTTTTAGAGGGGTTTTCTTTCAAAAAACCTTTTCTATCACATGCATTGACAGCCCTATTCCAAACCCATGTGTGGGAGACATCGTTTAGGGTCTATCCTTGCAAAAAACAATGGAATTTGTGCCCACGAATTTCGATTTATGTGTAGAGCATAGAACCCCCTACCTTTTTGGTGAAAATTGATTCATACGCGTAAGTTAGTTTTCTAGCATGAACCGGCCATCCAACACAAACAACGGCCTCAACCACGACCTCCTTTTACTCCTCACACGAACGTGGATGTCTCTCTTGTTGAGCCAAGGGTGAAAACAACAAAGTTTTGGTATGAACAAAGGAGAAAAGAAAATAGGGATTTTGGAGAAGGGAAAAAAACTTAGAAAAAATAAAAGAGAGTAAATAGGGAAGGGAAGGTGTGAGCCCCTCCTCTATTTTTATAGAGTTTGAGTTGAGTTCAAGATTTGGAGTAAATCCCAGCCCTTGATCTCAATCAAGGGGTACTTTCCAAATCTCAAAAATTTACTTTCTTTCTTTTTTTTCCTCTTTTTTTTTGTATTACCCTTTTTACTAGCTTAAGCATATATTATATAGAAAGGGAAGGGTTGGTCTACCCTCATAAGGTTGACCCCTTTTCCACATTGCAGACAAGTCACTTGCTTGCTTGGCAAGCAAGTTGACTAAGAATTTTTTTTTCTTTTTATTATTATTATTTTTTCTTTTTTCTCTTTTTTATTTTTCTTCCTTGGTTCAGCCACCCCTTTCCTAGAATCTCTAAGGGTGATGCCCCCCCCCCCACCCCCCCTCATAGGAGCCTTATTTTGAAACAAGGAAAGTTTTGACTTTCAAAACTTGCCTTATAATTTGGTAAGTTTTAATTAAAACTCTATTTTAAAGTTTTCCTTGTTTTCTTTTGATTTTAAACTTTAAATTAGAGCACCATATAGGATGAGACAACCCACCTATGGACTCCTACTATATTATAAATTTTACTTTATTTTTTAGTTTCATTCTACTAAATTAATTTACCTAAAAATCAAATAAATTTCTATATAATTTAAAATAAGAGATTTTATTAAATGGAATTACATGAAATTTAACTTAGGCTTAATTTCAATTATATATCACTTATTAAATTCGAAACCCCATATATTTTAATTTTTTTCTTTAAATATTATTTAGGAGGTTAATTCAAATTCTTCAAAAATAATTTTTGAAGAATCAAAACTCAATAGGATAGATGACACCCTTGGGCGTGTAGGGGTATTTTTCTCATACTTAGAATTTTTTTCTAAATCCTACAAACCCTACAACACAGTGCCTAACCAAATTTAAAAAAAATTATATTTATCATACAATAAGGAAATTACAAAAATTCCTTAAAAATTGCAAGTATTACAAACATATATCACATGCATTGCACATTCATAACATAATAAACTCATGTTTCACATTCACACCATGAACTACTCATAGCATAATCAAAATATGTAATTATAATGCATATCATTCATTGCATACATGCAGGCTAAATAAACATATGTATATATGCATATATTAATGCCAAAACCTAATTTACTCTTTTGAGACTAAGTATAAGTTTTGAACCATATTTTCACACAAGTGTTGTTCACATAAATAAATGTGTATTATTGCACCATATATATATATATATATATATATATATATATATATATATATGCGTGTGTGTGTATACGTGTAAACATACATAAACATGTATATATTTCTTTCTTTTGAAATCAACATCATAAATATGTATTTCTTTTTTCATTATGGATATGTCAAAACAATATAGAATCATTACTAAAACTCAAACACAACATTTTAATCATAGGCGTGGGTTAGAAAATGTTGAATCACCCTTAAGATTTGAAGAACAACATTTTTAACTATGACAAAAGTTTAAAATATCGAATTTCTTATGAAAAATTCAAACACCAAATTTTTTTAAACTTAGGCATGGGTTAGAAAATGTTGAATCGCCCTTAAAATTTGAAGAACAAAATTTTTAACTATGGCAAGAGTTAAAATATAGAATCTCCTATGGAAAAATCCAAACACCACGTTTTTAACCGTAGGCATGGGTTAGAAAATGTTGAATCATCATTAACATTTGAAGAACAACATTTTTAACTATGACAAGAGTTAAAAATGTCAAATTTCTTATGAAAAAATTCAAACACAATATTTTAATCATAAACAGCGGTTTAAAAGATTGTTGAAACACTATTCAAATACTAAGAACCACATTTTTAACTATGGCAAGAGTTACAAATGTGGAATCTCTTATAAAAAATCTAAACACCATGTTTTTTTAACCTTAGGCATGGGTTAGAAAATGTTGGATTACCCTTGAAATTTAAAGAACAAGATTGTTAACTATGGCAAAAGTTAAAAATGTAGAATCACTTATGGAAAAATCCAAACATCATGTTTTTAACCATAGGCATGGCTTAAAAATGTTGAATCACCCTTAAAATTTGAAGAACAATATTTTTAGCTATGGTGAGAGTTAAAAATGCAAGTTCATCATTAAAAAACTAAGAAATCATTTTTGAACCATAAGTATAAATTCAAACATTTTTAACCATGAGTATGGGTTAAAAATGCAAAATCTTTATTAGAAATCTAAGAATATCATCTTTGAACCATAATCATAAATTAAAAATGCAATATCACCATGAACACTCTAAGAACAACACTTTTAACCAAGAGTATGGGTTAAAAACACAAATTCTTCATTAAAAATCTAAGAATATCATTTTTGAATCATAAACATAAATTAAAAATGCAATGTCACAATTAAAACTCTAAGAACAACATTTTGAACCATGAGTATGGGTTAAAAATGCAAAGCTATCATTAGAAATCTTAGAATATCATTTTTGAACTATAACCATAAATAAAAAATGGAATGTCACCAATAAAACTCTAAGAACAACATTTTTAACCATGAGTGTGGTTAAAAATGCAAAGTTATAATTCAAAATCTAAGAATATCATTTTTGAACCATAAGCATAAATTAAAAATATGATGTCACCATTAAAACTCTAAAAACAACAATATTAACCATAATCATAAATTAAAAAGTGAAACTACTACTAAGAGATTAGAAAGAGTATTAACAAGATTGAATGTCCATATTTATACCTACATGCATTACATGAATACATGTGTGTAATGATGGAAAGACAAATAAAACAATCATTGAACAACTCTAATGTGAAATTAAACTTATCCTAGATAGAAAAATTAACAAGAAGAACAACTAAACACCTAGAACCACAAAAATGTGTAGGATGAAGTCCACAATGGTACCTCGCCCTACACCTATGTGAAACGTAGTGGAGACCAAACTCAAATCTTTTAAGAAATTCAGTGGAGAGAGAGAGAGAGCACTAGGATTTTTGAAATCCAAAGATTGAGTTATCGCATTTCCTTAGGAAGGGTAAGATGTATGGTGTAGCATACATGGATTTTGAAATCCAAAGAAAAGAGAGATTAGATGTGTGGTGTAGCATACATGGGGGAGGATAGAGGGCTAAGATGAAATCTAGACTCCACCCTAAAAACTCAATTTTTAGGCTTGATCTCTCTTTACAAAAATCAAAACCTCTTTTTTCTAATTTCAAAAAAAAAGAAAATGTTGCTTTTTTCCTTCCAAAGAACCTCATCCTTTTTGGGACAAAACTTCAGATTCCTACACATAGAATCACTTTGAAAGTGGCATGACAGGAGGATTGTTATCATGCAAAATTTAACTTTTGCATTCAACTGACCTTTTGAAAAAGTTTTTAGAAAACTCACATCCATTTTGAAAAATGCAAGAAAACTTGAGAAAAGGGACTCGTCTGTCGGTACGAGATTCAACCATTCTTGACACCTTAACCAGGGGTAATCGAACAAAGGATTGAATAATATGCTTTGTTTTATTCAAATGTCTAAGAGATTATTCTAAGCCCTGGAATGTGAAAAGAATCAAACACACGTATGATATGATTTTAAAAATAAGTTTATCGAAAACATGATGCATGCCAAAATTTATTGAAAAATACTTTGACAGAAGAATATTTTGAGATATTCTGAAATTGAATCTCTAAAAGGATCAAATGATTGGGCGTGTGGCCTTGTGGGCCTACACATGATGCAACCTAAGCCTAACTGATGCATGGATATAATTTATGAAAATACTTTTTGAAAGATTTGAGGAAAATCATTGATAAATCTCCTTGTTTTATAAAATTCTTTTGATGAAAAAGGGTTTTTGTGCCTTATATAATTCAGATGAAATAAATTTGTCATATGTCTATGATTATAACCACAAATATATTTTTAATATATTTCATTTAAATCCTAAGAGGAGGGTTTTGGAAGATATCTTGAAAATCTTTGAAAATATGCAATGATTTTGAAAAATAACCTAAGTGTTTAGGTTTTAATAACTTAAAAGAGATTAATAAAACTTGAATTTCATTCGTATTTTGCCTATGGCCACAAATATGAATTCTATTAAGTTTATTAATTTATTAAAAGAAAGTGTATGTGTCATTCATATTTCATCATAAGTGGAATTTGAAAGATGCATATGCATGATAAACACGAATTTAAAAGAGATTAATAAAACCTGAATTTCATTTGTATTCTGACTATGGTCACAAATATGAATTTCACTAAGTTTATTAATTTCTTAAAAGAAGGTGCATATGCCATTCTTGTTTCACCATAAGTGAAATTTGAAAAATGCATATGCATGATAAACAATAGCAATTAATAATAAAAAAAAATAAACTATATGCTTATGCAATCTTAAACTATGCAGAAAAGTAAATTTCTACTATTTTTGGCTTTTTTATTATAATTTACAGAGCAATCGAATAATAAAATAAAGAAGAAAATAGAAAAATAAAGAAAATAAAATCTTAAACTTTCTTCCAAAATCAGCAAACATGTTAGTAGAAATATATAGGCTTTTTGAGATTTATCCAACAATATCTGAAAATTGAGGGATATTATACTGAAATAAGTCTTTTCTTATGCATTAATAAAATAAAAATTCTAAATAAACTAAATGAAAATGCATAATTTAATAAACTATAAAATTAAACTGATTATGAAATAAGAATTTCAAAATTGAAGGTAAAATAACCAAAATACCCATGCAGATTGAGAATAATTGCAAAATAGTCTTAAAATCAAGGTTTTAGAAAATGGTTTTTGAAGTATGTCTAATTTGAAAGCCAAATGAATTCAAATCGACGCCAAATCAAGTGGAGAACACCTTGACATGATCAAAAAAATAATTAGATGTTAAAAATATAAAAACTATTCATGAAAATGATAAAATAAATAGAAAATATCGAATCTAAAGGTATTTCTACAGAATAGGCTTATGCAAAAAAACGATTTTTGAAAAATAGCAAGATAAAATATTAAATGACCTCTAAAAATTCTAAAAATTGACATAAACACTCTTAACAATCCTAAAAACAACATGCAATTTATGGTGTCAAACTGAAATAAAATAGCAAACAGAGATAAAAATCATATTTTTTCCAGAGATAAACTAGACATAATAATGAATAAATCTTTTTTTATGGATCAAAAAAAATCATCTCTAGTTAGGGAGATATGACTCCGACAAGATGACCTAGATTCTGAATAATGTCTGATGATGCAAAAAAATAGGTTCTGGTTTTTTGCTAAAATAAAATATCAAACAGTTACCAAAAATCACCAGAGATAAATTAGACATACAGACAAAGAAGTCATTTTTTACGTATCTTAAAAATCATCTGCGATTAGGGAGATATGATTCTAGTAAGTTGATCTTGATTATGCACAACGTTTTAACGGTGCAGAAAACAGGTTTCGAGTTTTATTTTTGAAAATTGATCAAAAGATGTTAAAAAATAATGAAATTTTGCTAGATTCATGGAAGTACATGGATATATTTTTCATAAAAAATTTAGATCAAAATGATGAAAATAATCACATAAAATAACAATGCTAACATGAAGGCCAAAATCAAGATTTACAGCATGACTGCTAAACACAATTAAAACCTAATCTACCATGCGTAAAAGAAAGAAAAAGAAAATATGAATGTTCTTGATTCTGTATGAATGCAAACAATGATGTAAAACCTAGAACTATGATGCATATAAATAATAAAAAAAGAAACAATTGCATGGGATTTTCTTTGCTATAGTTGACTGGAAGGAGGGGCTCGACTTATGAGAAACTGAGCTCCTATCTTCTCATGGTTGTAAAGAAAGAACAAAACGCGACAAATAATAATAAAAAGCATTTAAAGGAAAAGAAAAGAGGGAGATGAATTACATGTGGTTCTTCTTTTGCTGCAATAAAAGAGAAAAGAAAACGAAAAAGAAAGAAGATGGGCGGAGGAGAGGGGCAACACTTAGGGAAGAAGGAGGAGAGAAAGAAAAGAGGAATCAAGAAGAGGGAGAGAGAGAGAGAAAGAGCATTGGATGGCATGGCGGGATGTCCCCTCATAGAGTCCCTATTTATAATAAAAATTTGGCTGAGGATAGGGGTTCTAGGGGTCCCACATTTGAGGCTAATTAGCAATCAATTAGATAAATTAAAGAAAATTGATTTTCTCAAAAGAGTCCTCATTTAGATTTGTTTTTTTACTTTTCTTTTTTCAACCTAATTAAAACTCTAAACAAAGAATCCAAATGTGGTGTCATTTGAATGGGGTCCACATTTATTTTTAAAGTAATTAAAATAAAAGGTTTAAAAAGGTTAAAAACAAAAGAATAAAACTAAAAAATAAAAAGCAAAAAACAAAGTCCTAAATCAACTAGTTTTCTGAAATAACAAAAATAAGAAAAACAAATAGAAAAAATAATCAAGAAGTTGACGCCACCTAGGTGGATCATATCTAATATGAATTGGATTGGATCTAAGATCCACTTTGAAATTCGAGTTTGACAAAATATCCAAATCAAAATCTAGTTTAGATCCAGATCTGACACACATTGAAAAAGATGTTTTTCTGAAAAAGGCATTTCAAAATGTCAAATGTAAAGCACTAGGTTTAGATTAAAATGTAAAGATCAATTTTGAACCCAGGTTTGAAATTGGATGAAAGTTTTGAATTCAGATCTGGATCTGAAGTTTCAAATGACAGTTGGATTTGGATCTCAAATAATGAGTCTGATCCATACTTAAAAGTAGAGGACGGATCTTGGATCAAAGATAAGACATTTAAAGTAGATCCTGGATAATAAAAGGGTAAGCTGGATTTTGGATCAATGATGAGCTTGTATAAGCATATCCCAAATCAAAATAATATGGTGGAAATGGATCCTAGATGTTAAATAAAAATTAAAGAACAGATCCTGAACAATCAATGATTGGATAAGTGAACCCTGAATATCTGATAAAATAATCCAGATTCAAAAAACAAATTGGACTCTAGATATAGATAACAAAGCAAATTGGATAAAAGATCCAAGTCTGAATGGATATTGGACATCAGATCCAACATTGGATCAGATATCAAATATCTAAATTGAAATATAAGTTGGATCTCAGATATAGATATAATCAGAAAAAGAATAGATCTGAGTCTGTACTGAAAATCATCCTAGCTCAAAAATTGACTGAACTACCCCTCTAAATAGAAATGATCACAAGTATGGATGATTTTGCCCTCCTGGGTAGGGGCATGAGGTGGAATGAAGAATGACACTTGGAAAACAAGGTTTGAACTAGCTTGAAGGTTTCTGAACCCAGATCAACTAAGAAGACAATGTCTCAACTAGACTCCTAG